>NC_092234.1:50219872-50254872 GCF_036320965.1 Panulirus ornatus | reverse complement strand
TTACTAAGATCTGAAATGGAATACATAAATCTTTAGGACACACAACATTAAAACACCATTGAAATATTACGTATATATATATATATATATATATATATATATATATATATATATATATATATATATATATATATATATATATATAATAACCAACAAAACTTAATAATGTTTATGAAACCCAAATTATCTCAGCTGCTGGCGACTCTTAACTCAGGGTTTGCTTTGACCGCGTCGGTTGAGGGCGCCTGCGTGCTGAAGGACCGTAACACGTCACATTGGAATGAGCGAAAACGTGACGCGCTGAACAGTGCCTTCAACTTGTCGTTTTTCATTTAACTAAAAAAGAAAAAGAAAATATTTTTCTCATGTAGAGCTTGTGAAGCCAGACAGTAATATGTCTTTGACTCTGAAATAAACATGTTGACGTGTGTGTATTCCACACCACTGAGCGGAACACTATATTTCATCGCTATATATATCTTTTTTATTTCAGAATATTTCTTTAATAATAGAGTCATTATACCATTAACGTTCCTCAGGCTCCTCCACGCTGCACGGTCCCCTTAATGCTGCATAGTCCCCTTAAAGCTACACGGTCTCCTTAATGCTGCATAGTCCCCTTAATGCTGCAAAGTCTCCTTAATGCTGCACGGTCTCCTTAATGCTGCACAGTCTCCTTAATGCTGCATAGTCCCCTTAATGCTACATAGTCCCCTTAATGCTGCATAGTCCCCTTAATGCTGCATAGTCCCCTTAATGCTGCACGGTCCCCTTAATGCTGCATAGTCCCCTTAATGCTGCACGGTCCCCTTAATGCTGCATAGTCCCCTTAATGCTGCGTGGTCCCCTTAATGCTGCACGGTCCCCTTAATGCTGCACGGTCCCTTTAAACGTCTGATGACACCCACTAACACATTAACACCTTCGCCCCACCATTACTGAGAGAGAGAGAGAGAGAGAGAGAGAGAGAGAGAGAGAGAGAGAGAGAGAGAGAGAGAGATCCAGCCAAGTCTCATGAAACACTCAAGATATTTGGCCAGGCCAAGCGGTCTACTCACCTCTCCCACGATCGCCTGATGAACTCATCCCTCACTCACCCACTCACCCACCACGGCGGGAGGCACTCGTACAACGGAGGAGCACCTGTTCACACGCCGCTCACGTGAGACTTACCTGTTGGCAAGGAGAGAGACAGTCATTAGCGTTAGGATAAAGGCAGGTAGGTAGGGAGGGAGGTAGGTTGGTACATGGGTAGGTAGGAAGGTAGGTGGGTTAGTAGCTGGGGAGGTAGGTGGGTGGGTAGGTGGGTTGGTAGATGGTTAGGAAAGTAGGTGGGTGGGTAGGTTGGCAGGTAGGTACGTGGTTAGGTGGGTAGAGAATATATCTGCACACTTAGAGAGAGAGAGAGAGAGAGAGAGAGAGAGAGAGAGAGAGAGAGAGAGAGGCGGGGGACAGGAGTGTGGAAGGCAATGTCACAAAAGCATTATGAGAACAATCTCTCAAGATATGAGCACCTGTGTGGATCCTCCCCTCAATTGTGAGGTGCTCACATCACCTCACTTGGACCGGGGCAGATCCCTCACACCTCACCTCACCTACAACCGATCCCTCACACCTCATATCTGACGGAGCCACTCCCCTCACGTCAAGTGACGTGTCCCAGCCACTCCCCTCACGTCAAGTGACGTGTCCCAGCCACTCCCCTCACGTCACCTGACGTGTCCCAGCCACTCCCCTCACGTCACCTCACATCTCCCAGCCAAACCACCGCCCCCCCTACATCACCTCAGCTATCCAAGCCAATCCCTCACACGTCCCAACCAATCCCTCACACGTCCCGGCCAATCCCTCACACGTCCCAGCCAATCCCTCACACGTCCCGGCCCATCCCTCACACGTCCCAGCCAATCCCTCACACGTCCCGGCCAATCCCTCACACGTCCCGGCCAATCCCTCACACGTCCCGGCCAATCCCTCACACGTCCCAGCCAATCCCTCACACGTCCCGGCCAATCCCTCACACGTCCCGGCCAATCCCTCACACGTCCCAGCCAATCCCTCACACGTCCCGGCCAATCCCTCACACGTCCCGGCCAATCCCTCACACGTCCCGGCCAATCCCTCACACGTCCCGGCCCAATCCCTCACACGTCCCAGCCAATCCCTCACACGTCCCGGCCAATCCCTCACACGTCCCGGCCAATCCCTCACACGTCCCGGCCAATCCCTCACACGTCCCGGCCAATCCCTCACACGTCCCAGCCAATCCCTCACACGTCCCGGCCAATCCCTCACACGTCCCGGCCAATCCCTCACACGTCCCGGCCAATCCCTCACACGACCCGGCCAATCCCTCACACGTCCCGGCCAATCCCCCTCCGGAGTAATCTGTTGCTTCTGGAGTGACGGGAACTAAAACACGGCCTGGCAACTCGACGCTAATTAGAGCGAGTTTAAAGTTGGATTCCGTCCAATATTTTCTTTTTTCTTTTTTTTCCTTTTTTTTTTTTTTGCTTAATATAATTTAATAATCTCTTGGTGTTTCGCTCGTGTGTGGGGGTGGAGGAGGAGGAGGAGGGAGGAGGAGGAGGTGCGGGGGAGAGGTGTGTGTGTGTGTGTGTGTGTGTGTGTGTGTGTGTGTCATGCATTCCTCAAAGGATTAATTCTCTCTAGTGTCATGTTCCCAGCCAGGGCAGGGCAGGAGGAGGGCGGGGAGGCGTGGGTGGGGCGGGGCGGCGTGGGTGGGGCGGAGCGTCGTGGGTGGGGCGGGATGGGGTGGTGGGTGGGGTGGCGTGGGTGGAGCGGCGTGGGTGGGGCAGGATGGGGTGGCGGGGCGGCGTGGGTGGGGTGGGGCGGCGTGGGTGGGGCAGGATGGGTGGGTGGGGCGGCGTGGGTGGGGCAGGATGGGGTGGTGGGTGGACGACGAGTATTTCCCAGCCATTCCTACACTTTGTGTTGTCATTTCTCTTCGTCACGGAAGCTGTTCCATCGGTTCGCCTCGCCTCCTGGCGGCGTTACCGTAATTCGTGTCATTCTTCACTACGTGAGAGGGTGTGTGTGGGGGCGCGGGGGGCGGGCGGGGCCGAGCGGGGCGGGGCGGGGCGGGGCGGGGCGGGCCGGGCCGAGCGAGGCGGGCCGAGGCGGGGCGACCCCTCTCTCTCCTCATGGTTTTTCTTACCTGTACATAACTCGTCCCTTCTGTAAGGCCGGACCCTAAAACCCGTAGTAGTCAGGGGTCACGTTACGGGGGGGGGGGGGGTCGCCCCTGTGAGGGTCAGACCCAGCGAGTCTCATAACATACACCTCCCCCCCCCCCTACCCACCCACCACCACCAAACCCTCCAAGTCATATCTATTTTTAGGTTTCTTATAGTTTTCACTTAATTGGTTTATTCATGACGTCCCCTCACACTAACACAGACACACACACACACACACAAGCACACACACATACACAAGCACACACGCAACCACAGAGAGAGAGAGAGAGAGAGAGAGAGAGAGAGAGAGAGAGAGAGAGAGAGAGAGAGAGAGAGAGAAGCACACACGCACCCACAGAGAGAGAGAGAGAAAGAGAGAGAGAGAGAGAGAGAGAGAGAGAGAGAGAGAGAGAGAGAGAGAGAGAGAGAGAGAGAGAGAGACTCCCGCCCCTCCAACGCACAGTACGACCAGTCGTTGGTTCGGTAATCGAGCAACAACATCAACACGTGTAATGTGTGTACATCAGTCACCAGGAAGCTCCTCCTCACAGTTCGGTTGTGCCCCGTCCGCTCGTGGCAGCTGGAGGAACTGTACTCATACCTGGCGTGTCCTTACTCGTAACTGAAGGAAACACTGCAAGTGGGAATGTATTCAAGTATCCTTATATATATATATATATATATATATATATATATATATATATATATATATATATATATATATATATATAGGGGAGCGGGGGGCTGGAAATCCTCCCCTCTCGTTTTTTTTTTTTTTTCCAAAAGAAGGAACGGAGAAGAGGGCCAGGTGAGGATATTCCCTCAAAGGCCCAGTCCTCTGTTCTTAACGCTACCTCGCTATCGCGGGAGATGGCGAATAGTATGAAAAAAAAATATATATATATATATATATGTATATATATGGTGGTAACCACGAGAAAAATGAAACACGATAACTTCCCAAGTGCACTTTCGGGTGATGATCACATCGTCAGGGGAGATACATCCTTGTATCTCCCCTGATGATGTGATCATTACCCGAAAGTGCACTTGGGAACTTATCGTGTTTCATTTTTCTCGTGGTTATCAGCAAATACTAGATCACGCACACCACTGTGACCCAATGCAGTATATATATATATATATATATATATATATATATATATATATATATATATATATATATTAAACCATGTGTGAAAAAGTTACCTTTGGTGAGGCTTTATCACTGGAGAAAAATCTTTCTAAATCACGCCTGTCATTATAAACAGATTGTGCCGTCCATTCACCGTTTTCTTTTTTTTTGTGGGAGGTAAGATGAAGAAATATCTTATATCATTATTGATAAAAGAAAAAAAAATGATGAAATGTGTTTGTCGTATATTTTTTCTTAAGACTATGGCCAGACCAGACGAGATTCTTCGTCTTCAGCTTCTTTCATCCCCTTCAATCCTTTTTCCTTCCTTCTTTCCTCATCATACAGTTGTTAACAAGTCACTATACCTCACACTGTTACGACAACATACGCACCACCATCATCACAACAATACGCATATATCATCATTATAACACGCAACCATCACCAGAATATACGCATCAAAAAAGTACACACCACCATCACAACATACGCATCATCATCATCACAACATACGCACCATCATCACAAAGTACGTACCGTCACAACATACGCATCATCATCACAACACCCGCATCATCATCACAAAGTACGTACCGTCACAACATACGCATCACCATCACAACAACCGCACCATCATCACAAAGTGCGTACCGTCACAACATACGCATCATCATCACAACACACGCACCATCATCACAAAGTACGCACCACCATCTTCATCATTATCACAACAGGCGTATTATCATCACAACATAGGCCACCTCACTGGAGCATACACACCATCCCCACAACAAACGCACTATAATCACAACATGCGATCATCACAATTACCACAACATTATACGCACCACAAACACAATACGCGGGTGGACTCTCTCTCTCTCTCTCTCTCTCTCTCTCTCTCTCTCTCTCTCTCTCTCTCTCTCTCTCTCTGGACTGCCGGAAAGCATTTGACTCTGCCCGGCTAACGAGGCGGTGTAGAAGAAGTCGGATCTCCAGGCAGGAGTAAGAAGGGGAGACGCCTTTGAAGAACAGAAGATTATCTTAGTGGACGGGAACAAAGGACCGACACATCAGGAGAACCTTCTTCAAAAGAGGACGGAGGTCACCTGTGGCGTGCCTGCAGCAGGGTTCGAACCCCCCCTTAAAAACCACTGATCTTCTTGATCTACGTGAATGACCGACTCTCCCTGAAGGTGTGTGGACACCCCTGCTTTGAACATGTTTGCGGATGATGCAGAGGCTGTGAGGGAAGAGGAAAGCGAATGGCTTTTCTTACCATTAACGTGTAAAAGAGACATGGGGTCCAAAGTTGGTCTGATGCATGGAGGACCAGATTCAGTTCGAGCAAATGAGGAACAAGCGCAGCGAAACAAGACCTCATGATCATCATCATCATCCAGCAAATGAAAATTAGCCGGAGGCGCGTGTGTGTGTGTGTGTGTGTGTGTGTGTGTGTGTGTGTGTGTGTGTGTGTGTGTGTGTGTGTGTGTGTGTGTGTGTGTGTGTGTGTCTTTGTGAATGCAATCGGCTCCAACCTGTCGCCACACTCACACGCAAACCGTCTGCAGGCAAATATTAAAACGGCATTTGCAGTACACGGATCAGGTAACTGTTGCTCATCCAACCTGTTCACGTCCTCCCACGTAAGACCACACCGCTCGGCCACTGTACTTACAGAAGGCCAGCGGAGCAACAGAGAAGGTCTAGAGGAGAAGTGAGGCCGAGGGGCCTTTCACTTGTCCATCGAGGACGAGAGAAGAGTCAAGGGCGACCTTTTTGAGTCTCGTAAAACCAATGTACGGATGTCAATAGTGAACAGTGTTTTGATAGATGTAATGACGGAGGAAGCCTGGGGGCCATAGTGCGAAATTAAGAAACAAACTTGGAGAGAAAGATGTTAAGAATGAAATGAATGATGAATTTGTGAATGTGGAGTGGATGCAGATGATAATATAGTTGTCAGACAGCAAAGGAAGGTTCAAGAGATAGGAAGCCCCCACGGGTGGAGACGTGTACAGACAGGTGATGTCGTCTTTACATCATACACACACACACATACACACACACACACCATCCACACAACATACACACTCCAACATCTTAACACACACACACACACACACACACACACACACACACACACACACACACACACACTCACACACACACATACGCACCATCATCACAATAGACAAACTAGCATCACAACACACACACACACACACACACACACACACACACACCAGCACCACGTACTATACACACACACCATCACCACAAAATATATACTCAAACCCTCGCATGATGATATATAACCTTCCTTGCCATTGTCGCCATCATGAGTGACATACACGACTCCCATGGGTGTCCACTTCTTCATCTTCGAAAAGATAGTGAAACGTGGCGTCTGAACACCCGAGACTCTACTACAATACATTTTCTTCGCCCTGTCATGGGTGACTTAACTAACTAACTCTGTCTCTATATACGTCAACTCTCTCTCTCTCTCTCTCTCTCTCTCTCTCTCTCTCTCTCTCTCTCTCTCTCTCTCTCTCTCTCTCTCTCCACCCTCCTCAGTCTAATGCCTCCTTGGAATCTCTATTATATTTTCTTCTCCTCGCTGGTGGTGACTGGTCACTCATCATTCCTCACCACCGATACACGATTTCCGTTCATTCGTCCCGACGTCGATGTCGCGTCGACTACCATGGGGGGCAGGGGCAGCGCCAAGCTGGTGTCCAGCCTTGAAAAATGTTCCGCCGCCAATATGAGGGAGGGAGGGAGGGAGGGAGGGAAGGAAGGAAGGAGGGAGGGAGAGATGATTGTCTTCGCCATTCCCCTTTGACGCTCCCTCCCTCACAGCACGTACGTCAGACGTTTATGGGTAAATAACTGTCGCTCCAAGACAGCATAATATTTCCAGTTCAGAGGACGTGAGAAAAAAAGATGAAAAAAAAAAAAGAGAAAGCCATACGGGGCATCGACCTATACATCGCTGCGGGAACGTCTCAACCCTGACGCCGTTTTCTGTTGCTTGTGGAGGGGGTTACCCTTGCAAACATTTGGAGAAGTGGCATAATTTTTTATATGAGATGAAACAACTAGGATTCCTCTCTCTCTCTCTCTCTCTCTCTCTCTCTCTCTCTCTCTCTCTCTCTCTCTCTCTCTCTCTCTCACACACACACAGTATATCACCATGAATCCCACAGACAACGAAATTCGCCATCTGTCCGAACCCTCTTAAAAAAAAAAAAAACAGACGAACGATTCACTAGTCTGGCTCTGAAACCACACGACACACACACACACACACACACACACACACACACACACACTATTCCCAAGACCTCGTCTCTCCGCTTACGACAACGCTCACCGGAAGTTACCACGAAGAACCTAAACCTTAAAAACGCCTCCTCCTAAACCCATCCCTTGAGTTTAACGGTGTTTTACCAACCGTGGCGCTCTTTTCCCCCTAAATGGCGTATCTGGAGATTCAAACAGATTCAGACGAGAGACTTAGTCTTCTTCGACACTCCCTTTCTCCGAGGCTGATCTCCTGGTGGAGGCCACGACGTGGGGGACGTGTGCACGTTGGGGGCGCGGTATGAAGGATCTCGACCAGACCACGAAGAGGAGAGGTTTGGCACAGTTTACCCTTCGGTCGACGTAGAGAATGGGAAACTTTGGGGAAGGGGGGAGAAGAAAATAATTGGGGGTGGGGAGGAGGCACAAGAAATGTGATATGCGAAAAACTAGTAAAGACATAAGGGTTAATGAAGTAGCTGGAACAAATGAGATCCAGCATGAATTTCGACAAGAGATATTGAAAGAACTGGGCATCAGAGACGAAGGGGAAATTACAGAACCAGATACGAAAACGGATATGGACGAAATATCGTAAGCGAGGAAAACGGGAGTGTTGGTGCAGATCTTACCAACAGGAAAACTCACGTAGACGACCAAAATATGGAGCAGGATAGAGAGTAAGACCACCTTACATACCCTGACAACAATAATAACACGTTACCAAAACTTAAAGTGTCAAATACATCAATTCACCGTCAAGATAAGAGCAGGAAATGAGAACCCCCTGGCGTTGATACATTCCCATACAACAGAAGGAGGAAGCCATGACCGGCTGGAAGGGACGCGCAGCAGGTCTCAAGACACCTGACCTGGCCTTCCATCCCACAACTTGGAGGCAGAGACTCGCTCCAGTCTTAACCCGTGGTGAATGTAATGTGATACACCTCGGTTCTTTTGCCTCCCCCCTTGGGCACTCGTGATAGGAGAGACGGCTTCAGAAGTTGACCTGGCTCAGGGTAGTGGGTAATTGTTATGTTCAAATTGGTGTCAGTTTCAAAGAGTTTCGAGTGGTCTACGGCATCATCTCAAACCGATGGGGTCTTCGACCTTACTTTCTTGCCTTAGGAGCCCTGGGTATCATTATCCTCTCCCTGTCTACAGTCGTGGGTGGGGGAGGAGCCTTCTGCTGTACTGTCCTGTCTCCATCTATAGTGGTGGGTGGGGGAGGAGCCTTCTGCTGTACTGTCCTGTCTCCATCTATAGTGGTGGGTGGGGGAGGAGCCTTCTGCTGTACTGTCCTGTCTCCATCTATAGTGGTGGGTGGGGGAGGAGCCTTCTGCTGTACTGTCCTGTCTCCATCTATAGTGGTGGGCTGAGGGAAGGAGCCTTCTGCTGTACTGTCCTGTCTCCATCTATAGTGGTGGGTGGGGGAGGAGCCTTCTGCTGTACTGTCCTGTCTCCATCTATAGTGGTGGGTGGGGGAGGAACCTCCTGCTGTACTGTCCTCCAGCAGATAACTTCGTCAAGAACCATAATCTCCTCCGATGTGTGGCTCCGACACGGACCCATACAACAGGTGTAGTGGGAAGGTCACGACCTAGACAACAGGTGTAGAGGGAAGGTCACGACCAGGTCAACAGGTGTAGAGGGAAGGTCAGGACCAGGTCAACAGGTGTAGAGGGAAGGTCAGGACCAGGTCAACAGGTGTAGAGGGAAGGTTTGATCTGTCTGACCTCCACTCGCGGTGAAGGAGGCAAACCACTGGGCGAACGTCTGTACTTCGAGCGATAGACACGAAGGACTTAAACCATCAACGGGACTGTTAACCATGGGAACGATTCACCAATATCAGAACGATTCGCCAATCAGAATGATTCACCAATCACGGTGGATGAATGCAGTGCCTAGATAGATACGTTTAAGGATGGACTTGATCGATAATTTTTTATTTTCCCCCCGCGTCAAATCCACCTGACAGACATCATCTGTGCCTCCCCAGCCATACGAAAACCTTACAGGTCTTCCTACCTGAGGGAGTCTGTATTTCTTCCCACCACACTAATCCAGGTGTTCCCCTCTCTCCCTCCCTTCCTCTTCTCTTCCTCTACGGCAAACAGCCCCATGAAGACCCCCCCCCCCCCCCCTCCAGCGGTCTGTCGCCCTCCGAGTTCACATATCTGTGTCTTCTGAAGACGGTGTCTATCAACAGTGACCAGCAGGTATCTGTATTGACCGAACATACACGCCTTGCCATCCATCCATCCACCCACCCTAAATCCTCCCACTCCAGTCGATACGCTCGACACGAACCTCTCTCTCTCTCTCTCTCTCTCTCTCTCTCTCTCTCTCTCTCTCTCTCTCTCTCTCTCTCTCTCTCCCACAGTAACAAGGATCATCGTCAGCCAGGCACGTACCGGCTCTCACACAGGTCCCCTGGGGGAGGGGGATTGTAGTCCTGGACGTCCCTCTCCACCACACCTGCCTCTCGCCACCACCACCACCACACCTGCCTCTCGCCACCACACCTGCCTCCCACCACACCACCACCACACCTGCCTCTCGCCACACCACCACACTTGCCTCCCACCACCACCACCACCACACCTGCCTCCCACCACACCACCACCACACCTGCCTCCCACCACACCACCACCACACCTACCTCCCATCACACCACCACCACCACACCTGCCTCTCGCCACACCACCACCACACCTGCCTCTCGCCACACCACCACCACCACACCTGCCTCTCGCCACACCACCACCACACCTGCCTCTCGCCACACCACCACCACACCTACCTCCCATCACACCACCACCACCACACCTGCCTCTCGCCACACCACCACCACACCTGCCTCTCGCCACACCACCACCACCACACCTGCCTCTCGCCACACCACCACCACACCTGCCTCTCGCCACACCACCACCACACCTACCTCCCATCACACCACCACCACCACACCTGCCTCTCGCCACACCACCACCACACCTGCCTCTCGCCACACCACCACCACCACACCTGCCTCCCATCACACCACCACCACACCTGCCTCCCATCACACCACCACCACACTTGCCTCTCACCACACCACAACTGCCACTCACCAACACACCACACCACAACTGCCTCTCTCACCACACTACCACAACTGCCTCTAGAAAACACACCACCACAACTGCCTTTCTCACCACACTACCACAACTGCCTCTCGGCACAAGGGACACATGGCCTTCTCACTACCCTACACAACTCCAACTCAAAAATGCCCCTATCGCTCTTTCTCTCTAATTCACACACACACACACACACACACACACACACACACACACACACACGGGTCGTAACTGCCGTGCATGTAACAACGTCGTATCCCGCACCGTCCATTTGCTGGAGCCAGCCTGGTCCAGGTTTTACCACTCGGCCCGAATTTCGTGTTGTGGTAGAGGCCCAAATGGCTTCGCGCCCTTTAGAAAAAAAAAGGAAAAAAAAAAAAAAGAGAAAGGATTATAAATTTTAAGGTATATTCCGAGGGTGTGCGCCAGCAGCGACGCCATCTGGGAATGGAGGGAAAACGAAGAAAAAAAAAAATTTGTTTTTTGTTTTTGTTTCGACTCAAACGTATGTTCGCTAAAAAAAAAAAAACCAAGCAACCCTATTTTTTTTTTCCCTTGCTTTACATTTCTTGTTTATCTTCAGCGTATGGTAGCTCCCTAAAACAAAACCCTTTTATTATTTTTCCTTTTTTTTTTTAGGTATCTTGTCTCGACGCGATATATATATGGGGGTTGATAATGTGTGCGGCGTCGTGTTGTGAACCCAGCGGCGGGGTGATGATAATGGTATAATCTCAGATAACACAGCGGCGGGGTGATGATAATGGTATAATCCCAGATAACCAACATAGCGGCGGGGTGATGATAATGGTATAATCCCAGATAACCAACACAGCGGCGGGGTGATGATAATGGTATAATCCCAGATAACCAACACAGGCAGAGAGAGGTTGTGATGTGCGAGGGGTGAAGACACATCGTCCCACAACACAACCCCCTCCTCGCCGTGCCTGGTTGGTCTGGATGGGGTTGTGGGGTTCTGGAGGTGGGGGGGAGGTTGGGGTTGTCTGAGGGGAGGGGGGGGGGGGGAGTTGTTGGTGGGGTGGTTGTGGTGGTGGTCAGAGGCCAGCCAGGGTTCGCATCCTGGGACATGACGGACCATCTCCAGCCGTTACTACCACACCACACTACTACTACTACTACTACTACTACCACTACTACTACTACATCTCCGGCCGTTACTACCACTACTACTACCACTACTACTACTACTACTACTACTACCATCTGCCAACATCCGACACCCCGGTTACACCACTGTCCCTACCACACCACCACTACCACCACTACCACACTAACACCACTAACACCACTAACACTACCGAAAAAACCAATGCCACACCACTACTACCACCATCCCTACCAGCAACTACCACCACCACCACCATCACCCTACTACTACTACTACTACTACTACTACTACTACTACTACTACTACCATCGAGTCACTACCACCAAACCACACCACCAGCAGCAGTAGTGACCGCACTAAGCGTCAGGTCACCACGGTCAATACGTCATTCATCTCCAAGCTACAGCCAGTCCTCAAACTGCCCATCCAGATCAACAAACAGACAAACAAACAAATCCCCTCCCCCCCCCCCCCCCGACAACTCGCCGACTTCGCCCCAAGGTCGGGAGGCGTCACGCGCCACTCCTCCTCCTCCTCCTCCCGCCGCCGACCAGCGTCCTCGGGCGTGAGGTCGGGCGTGAGGTCGGTTCTTCTCCCCCATCCCCCCCAAGCGTGTCGGGATTGAGGGTAGGGGGGGGTTATGGGGGGGTGGGGGGTTTATGGGGTTGGGGGTTTTATGGCGGGGTTATGGGGGTGTTATGGGGGGGTTATGGGGGGGTTGAGAGAGAGACCTTCGTGAAACGGTTTCCGAATATCACACACGGGGAATCCGATGGTGTGTGGGATCAATGCCTCCTCCACGTCGTCCACTCCGGGTCCCACCCCTGGGTCACGCAATCCCCGCCCCCAAAACCCCCCAGGTGAAACCCAAAGAAACCTCAAACCCCTCATCATCCCCAGTGAAAACCCCACGGGGGGGAAGAAACCCCAGATGAACCATCCCCCCCCCCATAGAGTCGCAGATATCGAGACAGAAGGGCGACACTGGTGGAGTCGGGTCTCCTGTGTCCCGGTCCAGCAGCCACTGTGGGTCACACGGACCACCAGGTCCACGGTCTAGTAGCCACTGTGGGTCACACGGACCACCAGGTCCCGGTCCAGCAGCCACTGTGGGTCACACGGACCCCCAGGTCCCCGTCCAGCAGCCACTGTGGGTCACACGGACCACCAGGTCCCGATCCAGGAGACACTGTGGGTCACACGGACCACCAGGTCCCGATCAAGCAGACACTGTGGATCACACGGACCACCAGGTCCCGGTCTAGCAGCCACTGTGGGTCACACGGACCACCAGGTTCCGATCCAGCAGACACTGTGGATCACACGGACCCCCAGGTCCCGGTCCAGCACCGCAGCGTCCCGGACCACATGGGTCTTTTCAACCTGTGACTGACGGATGACGTCGTCACGGTGGAGAGAGAGAGAGAGAGAGAGAGAGAGAGAGAGAGAGAGAGAGAGAGAGAGAGAGAGAGAGAGAGAGAGAGAGAGAGCAAACACTCCAGCTCGACGTCGACCAATAGGAAGGCGAGCATATCGACCTGACCCCGCTCAGCGGCTCACGCCATCCGTCCACCAATCGCCTCCCGGGCAAAAAAAAAAAAAAAAATCCTTCAGCCAATCAAGCGTCTTCAAGCGGAAGATGACCGGCCAATCACACAGCGGCGGCCCTCGACGCCATAACCCCACACACACACACACACACACACACACACACACAAGTACCGCTCCAGAAAACCTTTAAATTAAGCCATCAAGCGAACTGGCCAGGCCAGGCAAGCTCCACCCACTCATCCAGCAAGCTACCACTCATCCATCCAGCCAGCCAGCCAGACGACCACTCATCCATCCATCTATCCACCGAGCCATCCAACCTGCCAGTCAGTCAACCTACCAGCGAGCCAGTCATCCAACCCATCCATCCATCCATCCAGTCCAGCCAGCCAGTCAACCAGCCAGCCAGCCAGCCAGCCAGACTACCACTCATCCATCCATCTATCCACCTAGCCATCCAACCTACCAGTCAGTCAGCCTATCAGCGAGCCAGTCATCCATCCAACCATCCAGTCAGCCTGTCAACCAGTCAGCCAGTCAACCAGCCAGTCATCCATCCAGTCGACCAGGCGGGTGGATGAGCCTTACCATCTGGCACCATAACATCAATATCATGTCATCATCCACCGGTGGAGCCTCACCCAACACTTGAACATCCTCTCACTCTGTATTGCCTCACTGTAGCTTGCTTGTAGTGCGTGCTTGTACTACGCTTGTAGAGTGTACGTGTACTGTGCTTGCACTGTGCTTGTGTGTACTTGCACTGTGTTTGTAGTATGCACTTACTTGTACTGTGCTTGTGTTCTTGTCCTGTGCTTGTAGTATGTACTTCGTACTTTGCTTGCAGTGTGAACTTAT
Organism: Panulirus ornatus; assembly: GCF_036320965.1. Lineage (NCBI taxonomy): Eukaryota > Metazoa > Arthropoda > Malacostraca > Decapoda > Palinuridae > Panulirus > Panulirus ornatus. The sequence goes on along the minus strand of NC_092234.1, from coordinate 50,240,559 downwards.
ACCGTGCCTGTACTGTGTACTTAGACCGTGCCTTGTAGTGTGTGCTTGTACTGCGCTTGTAGTGTGTGCTTGTACTGCGCTTGTAATATAAGCTTGTAGAGTGAAGCTTGTTCGTAATGTGCTTGTACCTGAGTGCCTGTACGCCCAAATGGAACATCTCTGGCGTTAAGTCTTTTACGCATTCAGAAAACGTTTGAGGTGCGTTACACAGTTCGGTTTTATAATTACGCATTTCTCGCGCCCTCCACCCACGGTGCGGGGTCCACGCTCAAAAGAGTTCATTATGTTGGTTTACAGCGGTTTATGGCCATGGTTTACAGACGGGGTTCAAAGCGTTGGTTTAGCTGGTTTACAGCGAGGGGTTCGGAGGAGGGTTTGTAGTTGTTTGATTTAGACCGGTTTACAGTGTGGGTGGACTGGTTTATATCTATGGTTTAGAGATTGGTTTAGACGCGCTGATAATGGCGGTTTAGACAGGTTTTTACCGCTGGTTTACACTGGTTTGCAGAGGAGGCTTAAAGACGGGTTTACATCGTTGATTTACATGGGCATATAGCCATGGGCTGAAGGCGGGTTTATAGCGTTGGTTTAGGCGGGTTTATAGCGTTGGTTTAAACGGTATGACGAGTGTGTGGTGGTTGGTTGGCGGCTAGACCTGATGTTTACACTGATTTCTGTGGGAGGGGGAGCAGGGGAGGGATGGCTGTCTAACTGTTTGGTTTACAAGACAAACAAGCAATAAAATACACACACACACACACACACACACACACACACACACACACACACATACAACACATTACGCAAACTATGTACGCATTAATACAGTATTACACAATACATCTAAAACCTATGATAATCTATGAATGGTGAAAATTGATGAACTTAAAGAAATACACGAATGCAAAATACACATTATAAATAAATCATGAATACACTGAGTACATACACAGACATGCGCACATGCAAATATGTATATTTCAAACATCTCTGTCGTTTCCTGCATTGGCGAGGCAGCGTCAGCAACAGTTGAGGAAATGGCCTCACTCGTTCACATCCACTCCCCAGGTGTCGTGTACACTATTACCAGAACCACATCCTCCCTCCCCACCCACACATCAAAGCCCCACAGACCTTTGTCGTGGTCTCCCCCGACCACATCAGTAGACGGCACGTCGTTCCCCTTGCAGACGACGTGGACTCGAGGAATCTTCCATTCCATCCTTCCGTCTCTAATACGGCCACCCCACTTCTCCTCATCCCCTCTTTCGTCGGGTTCTCCTCACTCGTCCTCTCCACAAGTCCAAACCATTTCCAGCAAGCCGTCTTTCTTCTGCTCTCTTCACCACACTCTCCTGACCACCACACACCTCTCTCTCTCTCTCTCTCTTACTCGACCAACCTTCCACACTTCAACCTATGGTCGTCAAGCGTTCCATTTCCAGCACGTCCACCTCCTCGGTCTCATTTCATCACTGGCCCACGCCTCGCATCCACACGACACCGTTCGGAACTACCGTGCCATCGAACACGTCCGTCCTTGCCCTCACACATGGACCTCACTTTTCCCACACACTCCTCAGAGCACACAGGACCTTCTTATCTCCCTTTACTCACTCATCCTATGGCTTACTTCCGTTCGCCTGCCATGGTTCCATCCGCTGCAACACCCCATCCACTCCCAGGCATCTACAACACACACACATATGTGTGTGTGTGTGTGTGTGTGTGTGTGTGTGTGTGTGTGTGTGTGTGTGTGTGTGTGTAATAGCAATTATAGTTATAGGAAGAAAATATGATTTGGACAGCATCGAAGTTATATACTCAAGATCTAACAGTATGAAGGGAAGCAGCAAGCAGCTTTGGACGGTGGAGGTCTGAGGTACATGATTAGGAAGGGGGGAAGCCGTAGAGAGATGGGGGCTCCATCGGGAGGAAGATGAGATGCGAGACCAACGAATGTTGTAGAGACGAACACAGAGACACACACACACACACACACCTGCAGGCAGGTCTGGGGAGGTTGCGTCAGGGTGGAGCGGAGTGGACAGATCCCTGATCACTTAATCTCAATGAAAGGGATCCTGTGAACCACCCAGCCCTCCTTGACCAGTGGTGACGATCCAATTCGACGACATAGAATCTGGACAAAGTTGTGCTGTCAAATTCTCTCTCTCTCTCTCTCTCTCTCTCTCTCTCCTCTCTCTCTCTCTCTCTCTCTCTCTCTCTCTCTCTCTCTCTCTCTCTAAAGAAGGAAAGAGCTAGAAAGGTGAGTGAGGCATTGTGTGTGTGTGTGTGTGTGTGTGTGTGTGTGTGTGTGTGTGTGTGTGTGTGTGTGTGTGTGTGTGTGTCTGTGTGTGTGTGTGTTATGTGTAGTTTACCGATGTGTTAAACATGGAGAGAATGCGAGTTTTTTCGAGCAGGATGCCAGCAATATATATATATATATATATATATATATATATATATATATATATATATATATATATATATATATGCAAAACGTTAACAAGTAGCGATCGTACGTAAGAAGCAGGTAGTACACAATGAAACAAAACAAAATACGAAGTGTCAGGCGCCTTCGCTGGATTACATCGTCAGGAGAGAATACAGATCAAGAGAACCAGAATATAGATACACCAGCCGCCTCCGGGCGCGGCCGGCGAATGAATTAAGAAACAGGTGAATGGATCAGGGCACAGGTCGCTTCCCAACCACCCCCACCTCTCTCAAGTTACAAACTCAGGTTAACCCATGTCCTGGGAACCATATTCACAATTTTTTTTCTTTTTCGCTTAAAAAGTTATCTAATTTATATAAACCAATATTCTGATACTGATATCTATACTTTGTTTGATATAAAGTTATCTAATTTATATAAACCAATATTTTGATACTGATATCTATACTTTGTTTGATATAAAGTTATCTAATTTATATAAACCAATATTTTGATTGATACTGATATCTATACTATGTTTGATAAGAGATGATTCAACAATATTTCTATGTTATTGAGTTATATGGGTAGGGGAGGGTGGGCGAAAGTTCCGGGAGCGCTGAAGAATGTACGGAAAGAGAGAACGTTACCTGGGACGGCAGAAATGGGTATGTTTGAAAGTACCACTGTCCCAACAATATTACATGGATGCGAGGCATGGGCTTTATAGACAAGACTGTGTTGAAAATGAATTGTGTGGTGTGAGGTGGTTTGATCGAGTAAGTAACGAAAGAGCAAGAGAGTCGTGTGGTGATAAAAAAAGAGCGTGGTTGAGAGAGCTGAAGAGGATGTGATGAAATGGTTTGGACATATGAAGGAAGTGAGTGAGGAAAGGTTGACACTGAGGATATACGTGTCAATATGAATTGGGGGATGGGAAAATAACGGGGAGAACAAATTGGAGGTGGAAGGATAGAATGAAAATGATTTTGAACGATCGGGGCCTAAACATGCAGGAGGGTGAACGGCATGCAAGGAACAGAGTGAATTGAAACGATTTGGTATACCGGGGTCGACGTGCTGTCAGCAGACAGAACCAGGGCATGTGAAACGTCAGGGGTAAACCATGAAAAAAGGTCTGTGGGGCCTGGATGTGGATAGGGAGCTGTGGTTTCGGTGCATTACACATCGACAGCTCGAAAATGGACGTGAGTGGATGTTGGTCTTTCTTCATCTGTTCCTGGCGCTGTCTCGCTAACGTCGATCAAGTGTGTGTGTGTGTGTGTAATAGGCAGACGTGCACACATACATAATGCAAGTATTGCATCCTTTTTCTTCTATCCTTGTTACGGAGGGCAACAGGGCGTGAAGTTACAACACTGTGTTGACGTGTTTGTTTTCCATTAGCCGGCGGAGATGGGGAGGGTGTTTAGCGGGGGAACACACCTGCACGTAACGTGTGTGTGTGTGTGTGTGTGTGTGTGTGTGTGTTTTGCCAGTATTGGCACACGGGCCTCGTATGAAACGCTCCTACACATGCAGCCACGCTCTCTCTCTCTCTCTCTCTCTCTCTCTCTCTCTCTCTCTCTCTCTCTCTCTCTCTCTCTCTCTCTCCCCTCCGTTGAGTCACCCTCATCTGCATGTTTACAGCTGGTGGTGGGCAGTCTTCTGGATCCACCTCGCTGCACGTCTGGTACCCACCCACCCACCCGGCCCGAGGCGCAGCCGCCCTCTTGCCTCAGGGGGTGGATACACACACACACAACACACACACACACACACACACACACACACACACACAAACAGACAGGCAGAGGGACTAATACAGACACAGACATGCTCAGGAAGAGCCCATCTCTTGGATATACACCTGCACCAAGGGATGTGTATCAACGAGTCGACCACTGGTGCCAGCGTTATCGACAGGTCCTCCCGGCTGCATCATCTGAAATCACGACCTAAACAACGTCCACAAGGGGAACCACCGCCAACCACGTGACCATTAAGCGACCCAGTGACCGTGGTCATGCTTTGCCAACCTCATTATCAACCGTGTCCCACCCACCCACACCCACACCCCCGGCTGTCTGCTCCTCCAGGTTGCTCAGTCCACCAGGTTTCCAACCCTGTCGCACCCCACTACCGACTCACTAGGTCCCAGTCCCCTCCAGGTTAATCAATGCTACCAAACTACCCACCCTGTCCCACCCCCCTATTGTCCCGTTAGGCCCCAGTCCCCTCCAGGTTGTTTGATACACCAAACTACCAACCCTGTCCTACCCCCCTACTGTCTCACTAGGTCCCAGTCCCCTCCAGGTTGTTCAGTCCATCAACCTTGTCCCACCCCCCTTGTGTCTCACTAGGACTCAGTCCCCTCCAGGTTGCTCAGTCCACCAACCTTGTCCCACCCCCCTACTGTCTCACTAGGTCCCAGTCCCCTCCAGGTTGTTCAGTCCATCAACCTTGTCCCACCCTCCCCTTCTGTCTCACTAGGCCTCAGTCCCCTCCAGGTTGCTCAATCCACCAACCTTGTCCCATCCTCTACTCTCTCACTAGGACGATCAACTAAGCTGGAAGGAACACGTCTGCACCATCATCATCATATCCTCCAGCGATCGTCCCAACATTCTACGTCCAACTCAAGACACTTGGCCTCCCCTCCGCCTGAACTCAAGACCATCGACACAACTTTCGTTTTTTTCCCCCCCGGAAACCCACTCATCATCCCCCTCCTCGCCTGGTGTTGTCGCCAACCCACCACACAACAGAGGCTGCTAGAGCAAGTGCAGAAAAGGGTGTACAAGATCTCATCACCACCACCTATCTCGGTCCATCTTTCACCGTCTATCAAGACCTCGCTCATCACACTGGTCCTCCCGACTCCCTCCCTCCCTCCAGACATCACTTGGACCTCGTTCGACAGTTCTGGATACGATACGATGCACCGCTCCCGCCGCCGTTAACTCCTGCCACCAAAGATCCTCGTCCCTAAGTCGCACTTGGGCAGCACAAAATATATACTATCCAAACCATCAGGATAATCATCAATGACCAGCAGACTGCCACACTCTGGTCTAGACTCCTTACTTTACGTGCACTTTGCTGTGGTGGCCTCAGCGACCTCATGCTCTGCATTTTCTACGTCTTCAGCCTTTGGCTGCATTGAAGTCGACAGTGTTTACGGCCATCATCATCATCATCATCATCATCATCATTATCACTATCATCATAATAATGATATCATTACTACCAGCTGCTGTATAAGAAGAGATACGTACTCAGGACCAGCAGACCTCCACTCACCACCCATCCTCAACCCCGCTCCCAGAAGCCATCAGCCACCCACAAACATACCATCAGACAAAGGACCTGGCTTCAGTTAATCTCCTTGTCTGAGATTCTCCCTCTCGCGGCGCCGTCCCCCACGCCCCCGTGTCCTCCCTCCCCACCCAGGGGGCGTGGTAGGGAGTGGGCGGGCTGGCTGGCATGCGTTACGTGTGTGTGTGTGTGTGTGTGTGTGTGTGCGGGGGGAGAGGGGTGAGGAGACACATGGCGGGGACACCAGGCCATGAGACACTGAACTGGACAGGACCAAGACCAGGCAGGGAGGGAGGGAGGAGGCGGGCGGGCGCCAGGCTAGACTTAGCAGCCGGAGGACACAACATGAAAAATGCGAGACGCTAAGTAAGGCTACGGGATTACGGCGGCTCCTGTGAGGTCACTCAGGAGAGAGAGAGAGAGAGAGAGAGAGATTTCAGTTCAAAATCAAAGATGTCTGAGGGCAAAAGACCTCAGGGATTATACTGTGGCGAAGACATAGGCTGCATTCAGTAGGTGTAAAAAGAGAACCAGAGAATGAGTAGAGATAGATAGATAGATAGATAGATAGATAGAGAGAGAGAGAGAGAGAGAGAGAAGAGAGAGAGAGAGAGAGAGAGAGAGAGAGAGAGAGACAGACAGAGAGAGGAAGGATGAAGACACAATATAACACTGAACAAAGCACAACATTACCCAAAACACTTCCGTGAGTCTGTCACGAGTACACTAACTGTCAGTTAGAATGGCATCTAATCCAGCTGAGGGATTCGGAGGGATGAGGTGTACGCGTCGATGGATGTACAGGGATGTGAGGAGATGGATGACATCGGTCAGGAGCAGTCCTGACGGCGGCAGACACTGTGGCTGCAACACCCATAAGACGGACGGAGAGTGAGGAGGAGGAGGAGGAAGAAGAAGAGGAGGAGGAGGAGGAGAGGAGGAGGAGGAGGAGGAGGAGGAGGAGGAGGAGGAGGAAGAAGAAGAGGAGGAGGAAGAAGAAGAAGAGGAGGAGGAAGAAGAGGAGGAGGAGGAGGAGGAGGAGGAGGAGGAGGAGGAGGAAGAAGAGAAGGAGGAGGTGGTCTTGGAAAACAGTGGAACATCCAGGAAATACCTAAAAGATTCTGCTAATGGGTTTGACTCAGATGAGGCTCGTGGTCTTGAGGGCATTCTTCCATGCGAGCTGAAGAAGCGCGACTGAAAAGACCTACTACATTCCGCTGGAGGAAGGAAGGTGGCGCCGAGGGAATGGAAGAGAGAGAAAAAAATCTCGTGCCTGTCTTTAAGGAAGGAGACGGGGAAGGCGCTCCGACATGGAGACAACTCTTAACGAGCGTGGTTTGTAGACGACTACTGGAAGACATGATCAGACGTATGGACGACAACTTGCAGAGGAGAAACGACCCGAGCGAGAGAGACATCCGGGATTTATGGTAGGGCGACCGTTTGTAACAAACCTCCTGGACGACCATGAGAGAGATTGTGAGACCTTTCAGACAACACACGAGTTAGTGGACGGTGTGTACCCATCTGGACGGCCAGAAAGCATTTGACTCTATCCCCCCCCCACATGGGACGTTGGTGAAGCAGGTGGATCTTCCGGCGGGAACAGAGGAAGGGGAGACTCCTTCCATGACAGAAAGTCACGTTAGTGGATGCGAACGGCGGACGCATGTCGGAGGAGACTTCTCGAAATGTATTGGAGACTCAAGCCTTGCAGATACTTGAAGCAGCGTCTCAAGGCCTCAGACCACAGCTTTACCTGCTCTGTGTAAAGTTATTTGTCAAGTGAGGACTAGACTCGTACCTGAATATCTAAAGATGACAAAAGCTATAAGTGATGAGAACTGCCTCCACCAACAGCACACCGGGACATAAACACAAACTCCAAAGTTAGTTCGTTACATGGGTGATGAAGTCCAAGCACAATTAATGTTATGTAATGAAGATGGGACGCAGTGAAAGACAGCTCCAATATTATCCAGCAGGAGAGAAGCAACAGGAATCTGTGCGTGGCAGGTAGGGACTTAGGGATCCACAATGGACCTGACCTGTCGCTAAAGTATATAATCAAACACCACCCAACCAGCCAGGCGTGCGTGCATTTGAAAACTATCCTCCCAAGACATGTACGAGTGACACTTTTCGTCGGCACTATGAACGCCACACAAATTCGTCCACTGCCCTGGACTCGCCTCACACAGACATCCACTCGAGAAGAACCGTAAAGAAAATGAACTGTCTGTTGGTAAATGATAACGGAACGGCATTTAGGTACAGAGATGTGGAAATGTTCACCAAACTGTTCGCGCCGGATATTTGGCCAAAATTAGTATATATTTCTCAAGTATGGTCACCGCACTTCAATATGCATGAAGAAATGATAGAGAAGGTGCAAAGGAGAGTAACTTGAATGGTACCATGATTAAGACAGATGAGTTACAACGAGAGATTAGAGACCCTAAATCTGTCCATCTCTGAAGAAAGAGGAGTAAGGAGTGACATGATCACAACCTTTACTTTTTTTTTATTTTTGAAAGTGAGTTTGATGACGTTAACAGTGAACAAATCTTCAAAAGACCAAAAAAACAGAACAACCAGACGCCATACCAAGGATACTCAACGTATCAGTTGAGATGCATAAATGTAATTGACAATATCAGAGAAGTGGATAAACGTATCAAACGTAGTAAAGAAAACGGTATATGCCAACGCCGTAAAGAAGTTTAAAACGTAGAACGATAGAAAAAGTACAAGCAGATGATTACACACGCACACACACACACACACACACACACACACACACACACAAACAATCACACACACAAATAAACAAACATACAAACAACACACACACACACACACACACACACACACACACGGTCTCCAAGCACCACTGCCACAGGGACGTAAGCAGCAGATCTCTAAAATCCACACTCACGGTAAAAAATAAATAAACAGATGTACAAATCTAGGAATTTATTAACACAGGTGTGTGTGTGTGTGTGTGTGTGTGTGTGTACCAACTGGACATGGAAATTCAGGAGAAGATGTAATGAACTGAATGGCTGAAGGTTTCAGAATATGTGAATATATTTACCAGCTTCGTGTACACATACACACACACAGCTGGGTGTCATGCAGAACATGAAGAACTTGTGCTGCCTTCTTCTACACATAGCTGGGTGTTCAGCAGAACATGATGAACAATCCTTGCTTTCCTGCATACAAAGCTAAATGTTCAGCAGAATAACAAGAACATCTGTTGTGTTCAGGCACCACTCACTACTCCTCGCCACTGACTAATTAACCACTCACTCCTCCTCGCCACTAACTAACTAAGCACTCACTCCTCCTCGCCACTAACAGACTAACCACTCACTCCTCCTCGCCACTAACCGACTAACCACTCACTCCTCCTCGCCACTAACCGACTAACTACTCACTCCTCCTCGCCACTAACCGACTAACTACTCACTCCTCCTCGCCACTAACCGACTAACCACTCACTCCTCCTCGCCACTAACCGACTAACTACTCACTCCTCCTCGCCACTAACCGACTAACCACCCACTCCTCCTCGCCACTAACCGACTAACCACTCACTCCTCCTCGCCACTAACCCACTAACCACTCACTCCTCCTCGCCACTAACCCACTAACCACTCACTCCTCCTCGCCACTAACCGACTAACCACTCACTCCTCCTCGCCACTAACAGACTAACCACTCACTCCTCCTCGCCACTAACCGACTAACCACTCACTCCTCCTCGCCACTAACCGACTAACCACTCACTCCTCCTCGCCACTTACCCACTAACCACTCACTCCTCCTCGCCACTAACCCACTAACCACTCACTCCTCGCCACTAACCGACTAACCACTCACTCCTCCTCGCCACTAACCCACTAACCACTCACTCCTCCTCGCCACTAACCCACTAACCACTCACTCCTCCTCGCCACTAACCCACTAACCACTCACTCCTCCTCGCCACTAACCCACTAACCACTCACTCCTCCTCGCCACTAACCCACTAACCACTCACTCCTCCTCGCCACTAACCCACTAACCACTCACTCCTCCTCGCCACTGACCGACTAACCACTCACTCCTCGCCACTGACCGACTAACCACTCACTCCTCCTCGCCACTAACTGACTAACCACTCACTCCTCCTCGCCACTAACCCACTAACCACTCACTCCTCCTCGCCACTAACTGACTAACCACTCACTCCTCCTCGCCACTAACAGACTAACCACTCACTCCTCCTCGCCACTGACCGACTAACCACTCACTCCTCGCCACTGACCGACTAACCACTCACTCCTCCTCGCCACTAACCCACTAACCACTCACTCCTCCTCGCCACTAACTGACTAACCACTCACTCCTCCTCGCCACTGACCGACTAACCACTCACTCCTCGCCACTGACCGACTAACCACTCACTCCTCCTCGCCACTAACCGACTAACCACTCACTCCTCCTCGCCACTAACCGACTAACCACTCACTCCTCCTCGCCACTAACCCACTAACCACTCACTCCTCCTCGCCACTAACCCACTAACCACTCACTCCTCCTCGCCACTAACCCACTAACCACTCACTCCTCCTCGCCACTAACCCACTAACCACTCACTCCTCCTCGCCACTAACCCACTAACCACTCACTCCTCCTCGCCACTAACCCACTAACCACTCACTCCTCCTCGCCACTAACCCACTAACCACTCACTCCTCCTCGCCACTAACCCACTAACCACTCACTCCTCCTCGCCACTAACCCACTAACCACCCTTCGCGGGTAATAAAGAAGAACAAAGGAGTCTGTCTGAACCCTCTGCCTCGCCGTAATGCGGGCACCCGCGCTCACTTTTCTCTTTCAGCGGACGCTTCGGCGCTGCTACCGACGCGCTGCAGGAGAGGCTGTTCGCCCGCGAAGGCTCGGTAATTCTTGCCTGGCCATCAATCCGCGCCGCCAGCGACACACACACACACACACACACACACACACACACACACACACACAACACAACATAGCTACATTTCATGTATTATTCGCGCGAAGGCGTTCAGCGACCCTCGCTAGCAGCAGCTCCACCTCCCTCACTCACCCACCTGCGTGCATTGTTGCCTCTGTGAATTAAGAGAGAAACGCGAACACACCCCGCCCGCCCTACCTCACCTACCTCCTCCACCACGAAGCAAAATATCGACAAGTGCCTTCCGAGGGGCTTTGCCTCCGCCGCGCACCGTGACTGACAAGTGTGAGCGAGGATCGAGGGAGGGAGCGAGGAGGGTGAGGGAAGGAGAGAGAAGAGAGAGAGAGAGAGAGAGAAGAGAGAGAGAGAGAGAGAGAGAGAGAGAGAGAGAGAGAGAGAGAGAGAGAGGGATTCACAAAGGATGAGGTAATGTGGCGGAGGACGGGGGGACTGATGAGGTGGCTGGAAGCACGACGGGTGAATGAGGGGGTCTCTGGAGCACGGCGCTTGAGGTGGGGGGGAGGGTAACAAGTGACAGGTCTCCCTCCACCTTAGTTACGGTGGAACGGTTATTAACCCCATCCAAGACGACGCGTACCATCCCTGAGCACGACGACGGAACGACCCTTGGAGCACGACGTGTGTGTGTGTGATCCCTGAGCACGACGACGGAACGACCCTTGGAGCACGACGTGTGTGTGTGTGTGTGTGATCCCTGAGCACGACGGTACGACCCTTGAACACTACGACACTTGAACACGACGTATGTGTAATCCCTGAGCACGACGGTACGACCCTTGAACACGACGTGTGTGTGTGATCCCTGAGCACGACGGTACGACCCTTGAACACGACGTATGTGTAATCCCTGAGCACGACGGTACGACCCTTGAACACGACGTGTGTGTGTGATCCCTGAGCACGACGGTACGACCCTTGAACACTACGACCCTTGAACACGACGTGTACCATCCCTGAGCACGACGGTACGACCCTTGAACACTACGACCCTTGAACACGACGTGTACCATCCCTGAGCACGACGGCATGACCCTTTGAGCACGACGTACGTGTGTGTGATCCCCTGAGCACGACGGTACGACCGGTGTGATCCTTTGCGACCCTTGAGTGCGACGGTACGACCCTTGACCACAACGGGACGAGCCTTGGGTACGACGGCTTGACCTTTGACCCGACCCTTAGGGCTCAAGTGACCTCAGCCTAAAACAACAGACACTAAACCAGCTTATCGACACACAGTGCAATCAGCTTTAAAAGGACCACTTGTGCCGTGCTAATATTAAACCCACCATTTACTGTCTCGGTTATGAAACCCACCATTCACTGTCTTTCCATTTATCTAACCCATTTACTGTGTGTTATTAAACCACCATTCACTGCCTAACAGTTATCAAACCCACCATTCACTGTCTCTGTTATGAAACCCACCATTCACTGTCTTTCCATTTATCTAACCCATTTATTGTGTGTTATTAAACCACCATTCACTGCCTAACAGTTATTAAACCCACCATTCACTGTCTTTCCATTTATCTAACCCATTCATTGTGTGTTATTAAACCACCATTCACTGCCTAACAGTTATTAAACCCACCATTCACAGTCTTTCCATTTATCTAACCCATTTACTGTGTGTTATTAAACCACCATTCACTGCCTAACAGTTATCAAACCCACCATTCACTGTCTCTGTTATGAAACCCACCATTCACTGCTTTCCATTTATTAAACCCATTTATTGTATGTTATTAAACCCACTTTTCACTGCCTCTCATTTATTAAACCCATTATTCACTGCCTCTCATTTATCAAACCTACCTTTGACTGCTTTCCATTTATTAAACCCATTTATCGTATGTTATCAAACCCACCATTCACTGCCTCTCATTTATTAAACCCACCATTCACTGCCTCTCATTTATTAAACCCGCCATGTAGCGTCTCACTCCCATTATCAAACCATCCCTCCGCTGCCTCACTCGCATTCTTAAACCACACCAACCCACTCTGGGTTTACCCGTGTACTCTGGGTTTACCCGGTTGTACTCTGGGTTTACCCGTGTACTCTGGGTTTACCCGGTCGTACTCTGGGTTTACCCGTGTACTCTGGGTTTACCCGTGTACTCTGGGTTTACCCGGTCGTACTCTGGGTTTACCCGTGTACTCTGGGTTTACCCGGTCGTACTGTGGGTTTACCCGTGTACTCTGGGTTTACCCGGTCGTACTCTGGGTTTACCCGTGTACTCTGGGTTTACCCGGTCGTACTTGGGTTTACCCGGTCGTACTCTGGGTTTACCCGGTCGTACTCTGGGTTTACCCGGTCGTACTGTGGGTTTACCGTCGTACTCTGGGTTTACCCGGTCGTACTGTGGGTTTACCCGGTCGTACTCTGGGTTTACCCGGTCGTACTCTGGGTTTACCCGGTCGTACTGGGGTTTACCCGTGTACTCTGGGTTTACCCGGTCGTACTGTGGGTTTACCCGGTCGTACTCTGGGTTTACCCGGTCGTACTCTGGGTTTACCCGTGTACTCTGGGTTTACCCGTGTACTCTGGGTTTACCCGGTCGTACTCTGGGTTTACCCGTGTACTCTGGGTTTACCCGGTCGTACTGTGGATTTACCCGGTCGTACTCTGGGTTTACCCGGTCGTACTGTGGGTTTACCCGTGTACTCTGGGTTTACCCGGTCGTACTCTGGGTTTACCCGGTCGTACTCTGGGTTTACCCGGTCGTACTGTGGGTTTACCCGGTCGTACTGTGGGTTTACCCGGTCGTACTCTGGGTTTACCCGTGTACTCTGGGTTTACCCGGTCGTACTCTGGGTTTACCCGTGTACTCTGGGTTTACCTCACAAAATGCCGGGTTGTGATTAGCTGACCGGGTAGCCGAGGTGGCTTTATACGAGCAATCTTATTAGCGGGCAGAAAAGCGAATTGAAAGGTTCGCTCTGATTGGCTGCTGTCCACGGGGGGGGGGGATGAAGGTCGGTGACCATATTGGTGTTTTCTCGCAACATTTTCTTTCATTTTGAGCGTCAGGTGACGAAAATATGACGACCAGCCGCTAAAGTATGATAGAGGAACAGAGAGTATAGATCCGGAAGCTCATTGGTCTAGTAGAAGACGGGGTAAAACACCAGAGAAAAGAACTGACAGGTGATTGGCTAAAAGCCGAACGGTACGAACGCTCATGCTGAGAGCTGATTGGTTCAGGTCGAGCATGATGAACACCTAATGCTAATATTCATATTCTATAAATACTTATAAAAAGATATTCTGTAAATGCTTATAAGATATTCTAGAAATACTTTTGAGAAGATATTCTGTAAATACTTATAAGAAGATATTCTATCTACTTGTAAGAAGATATTCCATAGATACTTATATGATATTCTATAAATACTTAAAGGAAGATATTCTATTTACTTATAAGAAGATATTCCATAGATACTTATATGATAAATACTTATAAGAAGATATTCTATTTACTTATAAGAAGATATTCCATAAATACTTATATGATATTCTATAAATTATTCTATAAATACTTAAAGGAAGATATTCCATAAATACTTGTAAGATATTCTATAAATACTTATAAGAAGATTAGTACGTGTGGATGCTGGCTTATGGTCTCTGGTGACCTTTGACCCCCAGAGGGAGGGAGGGAGGGAGGGGGAGGGGGTGGAAATGAAGGGGTTAAAAGGTCAAAACAAAACTGGTCTTGTTGCAGATGGTGTTAACAAGCGGTGACAGATGTGTGACAGATGTGTCTATTGGCCTGGTGAGGGACAGGTGTGTGTGTGTGTGTGTGACAGATGTGAAGAAAACAGTACCTCCCCAGGAGAAGGTCACGGGCCGCCCCCAGTCCGTAACTCCCCAGGAGAAGGTCACGGGCCGCCCCCAGTCCGTAACTCCCCAGGAGAAGGTCACGGGCCGCCCCCAGTCCGTACCTCCCCAGGAGAAGGTCACGGGCCCCCCCAGTCCGTACCTCCCCAGGAGAAGGTCACGGGCCGCCCCCAGTCCGTACCTCCCCAGGAGAAGGTCACGGGCCGCCCCCAGTCCGTACCTCCCCAGGAGAAGGTCACGGGGGGCCCCCAGTCCGTACCTCCCCAGGAGAAGGTCACGGGGGGCCCCCAGTCCGTAACTCCCCAGGAGAAGGTCACGGGGGGCCCCCAGTGCGTAACTCCCCAGAAGGTCACGCCCCCCCCCCAGTGCGTAACTCCCCAGGAGAAGGTCACGGGGGGCCCCCAGTCCGTAACTCCCCAGGAGAAGGTCACGGGGGGCCCCCAGTCCGTACCTCCCCAGGAGAAGGTCACGGGGGGCCCCCAGTGCGTAACTCCCCAGGAGAAGGTCACGGGGGGCCCCCAGTCCGTACCTCCCCAGGAGAAGGTCACGGCCCCCCCCCCCAGTCCGTACCTCCCCAGGAGATGGTCACGGGGGGCCCCCAGTCCGTAACTCCCCAGGAGAAGGTCACGCCCCCCCCCAGTCCGTACCTCCCCAGGAGAAGGTCACCCCCCCCCCCCCGCCCAGTCCGTAACTCCCCGGGAAAGACACGTATGATCACCTGGTCGAAGAAACTCATTATGGGATCCTGGGCGAGATTACATGGCGGAGATCTGGTCGAGTGCGAGGGATTGGTCTGGGGAGTTCCCTTACGATTCGAGGGATTGGTTTGGGGAGTTTCCTTGGGATTTGAGGGATTGGGGAGGTGGGATCTGGGAAGACTAAAGATCTATATATATATATATATTTTTTTTTTGGGGGGGGGGGGGAATCTAAGGGGTTGGGGGGCTAGGGAACTGCTGGAGGGTCGGGGGTTACTATGGGGATGTGTGGAGAGGCTATCTGGGGGAGGTTGTATGCCTGTCTGGGGGGAGGCTGTGTGCTTGTCTGGGGGGAGGCTGTATGCCTGTCTGGGGGGAGGCTGTATGCTTGTCTTGGGGGGAGGCTGTATGCTTGTCTGGGGGTGTGTGTATACTTGTTTGGGGGGGGGGAAGGCTGCATAGCTGATTGGGTTTTGATGGTGAGTGCTTCCCTCAGACGCTGTAAGATACCCTTCAACGCTCAGCGCTTCCCTCCAACGCTCAGTGCTTCCCTCCGACGCTCAGCGCTTCCCTCCGATGCTCAGCGCTTCCCTCCGATGCTGAGTGCTTCCCTCCGACGCTCAGCGCTTCCCTCCGACGCTCAGCGCTTCCCTCCGATGCTGAGCGCTTCCCTCCGACGCTCAGCGCTTCCCTCCGTCGCTCAGCGCTTCCCTCTGATGCCGAGCGCTTCCCTCCGACGCTCAGCGCTTCCCTCCGATGCTGAGCGCTTCCCTCCGACGCTCAGCGCTTCCCTCCGACGCTCAGCGCTTCCCTCCGATGCTGAGCGCTTCCCTCCGACGCTCAGCGCTTCCCTCCGACGCTCAGCGCTTCCCTCCGATGCTGAGCGCTTCCCTCCGATGCTGAGCGCTTCCCTCCGACGCTCAGCGCTTCCCTCCGACGCTCAGCGCTTCCCTCTGATGCCGAGCGCTTCCCTCCGACGCTCAGCGCTTCCCTCCGATGCTGAGCGCTTCCCTCCGACGCTCAGCGCTTCCCTCCGATGCTGAGCGCTTCCCTCCGACGCTCAGCGCTTCCCTCCGATGCTGAGCGCTTCCCTCCGACGCTCAGCGCTTCCCTCCGATGCTCAGCGCTTCCCTCCGATGCTGAGCGCTTCCCTCCGATGCTGAGCGCTTCTCTCCGACGCTAAGCGCTTCTCTCCGACGCTCAGCGCTTCCCTCCGTTGCCGAGTGCTTCCCTCCGATGCTAAGCGCTTCCCTCCGATGCTGAGCGCTTCCCTCCGATGCTCAGTGCTTCCCTCCGACGCTAAGCGCTTCCCTCCGATGCTGAGCGCTTCCCTCCGACGCTTTACTTTCATCCTCGAATACCTTACCCACAACAAGGACAATCAAAATAATAACTTAACCAGGACAAAAAAAAAAGAAAACACCTTCGTGGGTCTGACGCAGAAAGAGCCGAGTGTAGCATCCTAACTCCACTGAACAATCTCCCTTATGGTCATCGCTGTGACCTGGTAAATGCGCCCTTACGCCCTCCGGCACCAAGAGTGGCTTGAGCACATCTCACACACACACACACACACACACACACACACACACACACACAAGAGGAAAGCTCAGAAACAATCCGAGGCTGAGGAATGGTAAAAGCACCCTTATGTACCCTACGCCGTAAGGGTGGTTACTCGAGTGTGCCTCGCGCAGGAAATCTGAAGAGCAAGTTTAATGGCCGAGACTTGGTAAAAAGCCGCCCTTGTGGTCCACTTGCATAAATGTGGTTTCGGAGTGTGACCCACGAGCGGGAGAAACATGGCCAGGAGTTCAGTGAGAGAGGAAGGGGAGAGGCTCACGGCATACACGCCCTTGTGGCCCGGCGGCGTAAGTGCCATTATGGCCCTGGCTGACTGGAGAGGAGGGGGGGGGGAGGGAGGGGGGGAAAGAGGGGAGGTGAGGTGGGGGAAGAGGGGAGGGGAGGTGGGGGAAGAAGGGGAGGGGGTGGAAGCACTGTATTACTCATCCAAGAATACGATCTTATTAAGTCGTCTGAGGGAGATAGATAGATAGATATATAGATAGATAGAGAGAGAGAGAGAGAGAGAGAGAGAGAGAGAGAGAGAGAGAGAGAGAGAGAGAGAGAGAGAGAGAGAGAGAGAGTCTCCCCCCCTCCAAGCAAATTTCCATCCCCCCCTTTTGCTGTAGGGGGACATGACCACCAACTCCTCCCTCCTCCTCCTCCTCCTCCTCCACCAACGCAACACCACACCCACCTCCCCACTGGATCCCCCTAAACTCCCCCCCCCTCCTCCCCCGCAGTCACACATCCACCCCAGGAAGGAAGGAAAGGGAAGGGAAGGGAAGGAAGGAAGGAAGGAAGGAGGGAAAGAAAGAAAGAAAGGAAGGAAAGAAGGAAGGAAAGAAAGAAAGAAAGGAAGGAAGGAAAGAAGGAAGGAAAGGAAGAAAGGAAGAAAAGAAAGAAAGAAAGGAAGGAAGGAAAGAAGGACGGAAGGAAAGGAAAGAAGGAAAGAAGGACGGAAAGGAAAGAAAGAAAGAAAGAAGAAAGGAAAGAAGGAAGGAAAGGAAAGGAAAGGAAAGGAAGGAAGGAAGGAAGGAAAGGAATTCCAACACAGCATAAGGAACTTGTAGCACAGGCGGAGGAGGCGACCTCCAAGTAGAGCGGGCGCACGTCCTCCCACGTACCTCGTCAAACTTCTCCCCTGTGTTAATCACCCCATCTGGGGGAGAGGAGAGGGGTGGGGGAGGGGGGCGTCTCTCCCCTCCCCCCCCCCCCCCCCCCCCCACCACCACCACCCACACCGGTAATCTAACTGGAATTAAACGTGTTTTACAAAATCAAAAAGTCGTCCAGGGGGGGGCGAGGTCCGTCAGGTGCGGCCGGTGGGCTAAAAGCGTCCTTGTATCCACCGAGCATAAGGGTGAATTCAGTGCCACGGACTGACTACCAAGCGGCCAAAAAAAAAGAGGTGGAGCGAGGTAATGAGTTATCGCCCTTAAAGCGACAGTGCAATAAGGACGCTCCAGCAAAACGTAAACCCTTGAAAAAAAACAAGGTAGTACAGACCTGCACAAGCGAATATCGCCCCACGATTCTCGGGAAATACGAACCATTTCCACCAAGTTCGTGCCTGGGTGAAGTAAGTATACAGAACCAGGCGACTGTCTTCCTTAAACGCTTCTAGCATAGATACGGAATTCGCCACCGCATACCCCCGTGGGCCAAAGGAGGTGGTAAAGCCAGAGGAATATCACCCTTAACCACCCACGTCTCAAGGGAGAAAATGGCCACGCCAAGGGAGGGACCCATTAGGTGGTATGTCTGCCTAAAGTGTCAGCGACGGCTTGCGTCTCCCCGCTGGTCCTCACGTCGCCACCCAGCCGCCAGCGGTCTCGGTCGCCAGCAGTCTCGGCCGCCAGCGGTCTCGGTCGCCAGCAGTCTCGGCCGCCAGCAGTCTCGGTCGCCAGCAGTCTCGGCCGCCAGCAGTCTCGGTCGCCAGCAGTCTCGGTCGCCAGCAGTCTCGGCCGCCAGCAGTATCGGCCGCCAGCAGTCTCGGCCGCCAGCAGTCTCGGTCGCTAGCAGTCTCGGTCGCCAGCAGTCTCGGTCGCTAGCAGTCTCGGTCGCCAGCAGTCTCGGCCGCCAGCAGTCTCGGCCGCCAGCAGTCTCGGCCGCTGGCCACAGGAGGAACGAAGGGCGGCTGCCACAGGCCCATCGTGTCAGTAACCCCAGAGTGTCGGAAATCCCAAGGGCGGGATAAACCCAGTGGGTCGAAACCCCTTTGAGTCTCTGATCTTCACGTGTTAGAACCCCAACTACCAGAGGAGCCTCCTGACATGTACGAATGAAGTGTGTTGGAAGCTAGATTTCCAGACCCCAACAGACCAGAACGTGGCGTTCCAGACCCCCAACAGACCAGGACCTGGCGTTCCAGACCCCCAACAGGCCAGAACCTGGCGTTCCAGACCCCCAACAGACCAGAACCTGGCGTTCCAGACCCCCAACAGACCAGAACCTAGCGTTCCAGACCCCAACAGACCAGAACCTGGCGTTCCAGACCCCCAACAGGCCAGAACCTGGCGTTCCAGACCCCCAACAGACCAGAACCTGGCGTTCCAGACCCCCAACAGGCCAGAACCTGGCGTTCCAGACCCCCAACAGACCAGAACCTGGCGTTCCAGACCCCCAACAGACCAGAACCTGGCGTTCCAGACCCCCAACAGACCAGAACCTGGCATTCCAGATCCCCAACAGACCAGAACCTGGCGTTCCAGACCCCCAACAGACCAGAACCTGGCGTTCCAGACCCCAACAGACCAGAACCTGGCGTTCCAGACCCCAACAGACCAGAACCTGGCATTCCAGACCCCCAGCTAAATAAAAAATCTGGCGTTCCAGACCCCCAACAGACCAGAACCTGGCGTTCCAAACCCCAACAGACCAGAACCTGGCGTTCCAGACCCCCAACAGACCAGAACCTGGCGTTCCAGACCCCCAACAGACCAGAACCTGGCGTTCCAGAATCCAAGAGAACTTCGTGTTCCAGACCCCCAGCTAAATAGAAAATCAGGCGTTCCAGACCCCCAACTGACCAGAAGAACCTGGCGCCCCAGACCCCAAATGGAACATTAAAGACGTGCCAGAAACCAGGTCACGTCAGAGAAACAAGTGTGTCGGAGCCTTAATGTGATACAATCAGGTGTCGAAGCCGAGTGTGCAAAAGAAAAAAAAAAGAAAAAAAAACTGACCCAGAAGGACGTGCATGGAAAATAAAAAAAAAAAAAAAAGGACGAGATAAGAACAACTAAGATATGGTTCCTTCTACACACAGCCTGTGAACGCTTGAGGTGCGGCATCTGGACAACAGCTGGTTCCGTTTTGAGAACCTACGCTTACCCGGAGTCAAGTGGAGGGATGCGGGAGGAGCGCAGACGGCAAAAGGCCACAGGGTCGATCATTTCAAGGCGCCTTTGTGACGACAGAGATCAGAAACAGTTGCGGAAATACCAGGACACTTCCACACACACACACACACACACACACACACACACACACACACACACACACACACACACATCTGTCGTGTTGCTTTCTCGTTGGTGAATCAATCCACTCTAAACAATGCTGTAGAGATTTTAGAAGTACTTTGCCCACGAGTTGACGTCCACTGCTACGAGAGGCATCAGTCTGTATTGATACAGTAACCTTAATCTACTTTAGCTGATCAAGACTGTCCGAGCCTCTGATATCTTAAAATCACTCGCATCGAATCCCCTCTTTACCTTTCTTCTTCCTCTTTTGAATACATTCTGGGGTCCTCTATTCGGCTCTGATCGGATTTGTAGAATTCTCAGTCCGGGAATCATTATG
>NC_092234.1:50207372-50214872 GCF_036320965.1 Panulirus ornatus | reverse complement strand
TGTCCTTTGTGTGTATACATACACATATAGTGTATGGCATAGAACAATGCTACAGAATCAATACGGAGAATACATGATGTTTACTCGCGAAGCACACACACACACACACACACACACACACACACACACACACACACACACACACACAGAAAAAACATATAAACACATATATACACTATACACACAGCAGCATACGACATGCGACATGATCTACACACGTGCAGTTGAGAGGACACAATACACACATACAGACAAACACCGTCAGGCACACACACACACACACACACACACACACACACACACACACACACACACACACACGTAACAAAAACACAACAGTAAGCACATCCGCGTCAAAAAGCCAGGGGAAAAGCGTCACATGAATACATTACATGAAAGAATAACCCCTCCCAATAAACCACACAAACAAACACATAAAACAAACACGGGGAGAGACAGAGCACAAACACATATCCAGAGTAAACGTACAAAGAAAAACAAAACAAAAGAAGAAAAAGAATTCGAACGTGTGATCATTTCTCCCTCACTTAACCTTTTCTCGTGTCATGGTCCGACCTGACCTCTCACTGGAACTAACTCCTTACACTACCGCTAATATCATTACAACCCCCCCCCCTCCCCCCCCACAGAACCCCTCGTTGAGAAGGGTCCCGCACTGACCATCCTTTACGGGTGGATGAACAGCTTGGGTTGACTGTGGACCGACTGCCACGACCAGGGTTCACATTCGAACTTATGCGCTCGACCCTGGTCGGGCCGTGAATGCGTTGCTTCCACATCATAACAGCAGCAGCAGCAGCAGCCAGCCTCTGGGCAGCAGACTTAACTGTGTGTTAAGTGTTGATGACGTGTGGGGTGTCCAGGCCAGAGTGGAGGCCATGGTGTTTAGACACGCGTAATAATGACATGTCTCGTTATCATTACACATTAGTTATCTTTATTTGACCTAACTACTGCCTATACTTAACTTCAGATTTACATATGCAGTTCTCTTGCATCACGTGATCTTTCTTACATGTGACCTATCATGACCTGCATTTGACCCGTTTCTAATTCAAACGAAATCCTCATTTTTGCATCAAACTTAATTTCCTCCCGTTCTGAACTCGTTCTTTCTAATTCACCTCCTGCGATTAAGTTCGTATCTACCCAATTTTCTCTGTCTGTCTCCCGCATCCAGGTCACTGTGACGTAAGCAGCTGTTGACCTGAAGTGACACAGGTTCCACCATCCTGACTATCGGGTTGACCGGCCGAACCCTTCCCTCGACCATGCTGTGTTCACGAAAACCAAAAAAAAAGAGGCGATGGAAATCTGACTTTGCCTCTATCCTAGCCCCTAGCACCGCCCTAGCCCCTAGCGATGCGATCGGAGCACTTTTGACCTGGCTCAGTCAAGCCTTAGTTCCCGAGGGGAAGGAAGGGGAAGGGGGGTCAGTGATCCGTGCTATCGGGTCAACAGAGACCACGTCCCATTCTCGTGGGCCATAGGCATCAGCTGGTGCGGGCCACGCCTGACCTACCGACCTACCTCTGGTATTGACAGACGTCACGAGATAAGAAACTGGGGGGGGAGGAGTCTGTAATGTGACTGAACGTGTACACAGATGGAGTCCATACGTTCATGTGTACACATTCCAGCCAGCCCGTGTCGGTATACGAGTCCCGGCATGAACGTACATGTCGGTCAAGCATCAGGGATTGTGTCCGTACACACGTAAATACAGACATGATTATGAACATGTCTGTGTTTGTGTGTGTGTGTGTGTGTGTACACACACACCTTCACGCATACTACTTCAGTGGTTGGTGACAGACCCCTGTCATTCCCTCTCTCTCTCTCTCTCTCTCTCTCTCTCTCTCTCTCTCTCTCTCTCTCTCTCTCTCTCTCTCTCTCTCTCTCGGGGCCAAGCCTCCACTCCTCGTCCATATTAAAAGCCAGGCCTCCAGCCAAAAACAAATCCCGTAATCTCCACACGTCCCCGAGTTCGCGTCGTCACCCTCCACCACCCGCCCCACGGAGCAGCAGCAGATGCCCGCCGCGAAAGACATGGAGCAAAGTGGATCAACGAACACACATATGGGGCAGGCAGCTCGCCACACACACGGGCCATATTGCCGGCGGCGTCATTCGACCAGAAGAGCTTGGGAGGATGTAGCGAGGGGAGGGCGCCGTCCGGTGAGGGAGGGAGGGAGGGAGGGAGGTCGAGTGGTTTGGTGGGAGTGACAGGGTCATGTTGTGATCATCGCCTTGTGACACGGCGGGGCACACACACACATACCAACCATCGTACGCTGGAGGTGTGGTATGGAGTCCACTGGGTCATGCCGGCCACAATCTTTATCATTTCTGTTCTCTGGATCGTGTGATCATTCGTCGCTTACCTGAAGTGTTCATTCAGGGTTGGGGGTTCCGTAACTTTGTTTCCAATCCTTTACAGTCCCGGACCTGGTTAGCCCCGTCCTGGTAGCCTCGTTCCTAGTACCCCTGGTCCTGGTAGCCCTAGTCCTAGTAGCCCTGGTCCTGGCAGCCTTAGTGCTGGTAGCCCCGTTCCTGGTAGCCCCGGTCCTAGTAGCCCTGGTCCTGGCAGCCTTAGTGCTGGTAGCCCCGGTCCTAGTAGCCCTGGTCCTGGCAGCCTTAGTGCTGGTAGCCCCGTTCCTGGTAGCCTCGTTCCTAGTACCTTTGGTCCTGGTAGCCCTAGTGCTGGTAGCCCCGTTCCTAGTAGCCCCGTTCCTAGTAGCCCCGGTCCTAGTAGCCCTGGTCCTGGCAGCCTTAGTGCTGGTAGCCCCGTTCCTGGTAGCCCCGGTCCTAGTAGCCTTGGTCCTGGTAGCCCTAGTGCTGGTAGCCCCGGTCCTAGTCGCCCTGATCCTGGTAGCCCTGGTCCTGGTAGCCCCAGTCTTCAGTGAGACGTATCGCCTCACACACTGATGGTTCCTTCTCTTGGAATATTTTCAGAAAGAAGGAAGAAGAAGAAGAAAAAAACTCCCGTGTGAAGGCGAAGGTTTGCTTCTTGCTTGAGTGAAGTATTCATTGATGTTTACCAAAGCCAACACGAGAAGCGTGGAGCAGGGAGTGGTGGAATGCCTCCTCACCAGCACAGTAGGTGGGGGAAAGAGGAGGAGGAGAGTGGGAGGGGGGGTCTTCTACACGACAAGCAACACAGCCTCCTGAACTGCTGCTGCTGCCGGTGCTACTACCCTCCCCTCCCTCCGTCGGCGCCTTCTGCAGGTTATTATCCATCACGCAGTCGGTGAGACGAGGGAACACGCTCCTCTCCTCCGCTCACAAATCACCCAGACCAGCGGATATTTCTTCAAGGCTCATCTACTCGTCGTCTTTAATGCACCTCGTCCCCAGAGAGAGAGAGCGAGTCTTCAAACCTTCCCTCGCCTGTCGATACTAAACAGACAGTGATCGCACAGAAGGTAAAGTCTCGTCCAGGACCTACCCGATACAAAGGAGGACGTGAGTTCACCTGCTACTGCGTGGAGCGGAGCCAACATTCATGCAAGAACCTCATAAAATGATCCTGGGGAGATAATACACAATGTTTACCCTTCCAGTGTTACTGTGATGAATCCATCTGCACATGATGGAAGCTCTGAATCAACATGAGGTTATATGTAGCCTTAGGAAGGAGGACGTGTGCGTCTGGCAAGACAGTGGCACCAACCAGGCACTGGTGCCTGAAGTTCTCGTACTCTCTAGGAATAAAAAGGTCCTTCGTCTTAATCATCAAGTCAACTGCCATCACGTCCTTTCAACGAGTCTTTCCGTCCGCTGCGGTGGTGCTTCCCTCTCCCTATTTCTACAGGTATCATTTCTGCCACTGCTCCTTCTGGCTGTCTGCCCAAGCCCCTATAACGACCCTGGCGTGCTGCACACGACTGGCCGCTGCTTCTCATAGTTTGTGTGCGAACACCAGCCACACGAGAGGTGACCGTTATGGCATCTTCTTTCCTCGTACAGCCAATGTGTAAGATTCTCATCCCTCTTCCGTGTTTCCCCCTTTCACCTATAACCTCTCCAGCTTTCAGAATGATATTTATGATCGTCTGGGGGAACTTTACGACTAGGGGAGATGCCCTCCCTAACATGTCGACAAACAGAACAAAGAAATATTACAGATGGTGCAGTGGTTCCTTTAAGCCCAAATGATTCACAACCAACACCCTACCAACACCGGACCATCAGCAAAATGACCAGGGGACAGCATCTGCTCTTGTCGATAGTTTTATGAACATTTCGGGTCGCGTGTGGTACGAGTTCTCCACAACTGAACATCTCAAGTGACTCTCTCTCCTTGCTTACCACCTTGACGCCCACTGTACTCCGGGAGGCGGGTGCTGGTGTGTAGCCCGATGGTGTCGCACCTAACACACCAGAGCCTCTGACCTACGCAAAAGCACGATGGGGGGAGGACTGTCAGGCAAGCAATTACACACAACTGCCAACGCCATCCGCCAATTGTCTCCCCCGTCCAACAATTATGGTCATGATGACAAGCGTTGCGCCAGCAGCCTTCACAACCCTCAGTAATTTCGGCCAGTGCCCCACCCTTGCACACGACGACGGTACGACCTAATGGGTCTATCTCTCTCTACCGAGGGTCGACGGAACGACCATCTGGGTGTAGTGTGGGCCTATCCTCTACTAAAGGGGTCGGGTCCGAGGGCTTTTACCCAAGGGTCGCGCTAGATCTTACAACGGGTCTCAGGAGCCATCAATCAAGCGAGTCTGTGGTTTTATAATAATTCCTAATCCTCGTCCTCGTCCTCCTCCTCCTCCTTCTTGTTCTTCCGCAAGACATAGGAGGCAGCAGAAGGAAGGAATGGGGCGTGCCAGACAAACCAGCGAGAAAGGTGTGTGTGTGTGTGTGTGTGTGTTGAGGGGAAGGGGGGTGTCTAAGCCCCAGGCAGGTGACGGTGGCGGGGGTTCATGTTGGCTGTTGCCGGAAGGACGGCCCATTCACGTTCCTCTCCCGAGGCCAAGACCTTATATAACGTGGCTTAAGTACTATGCCACGCCCCCTCACCCTCTCACCTCCACCAATTAGAATAAGTTTATATACCCGGTTCCTGGGCTGTGTGCCCCACCCCGTCCCCTCCCTTCCTCCACCAATTAGAATAAGTTTATATACCTGGCCGCCGCCCAATCTACCCACCCCTTTGTAGCTCCACAATTAGAGTAAGATTATAAACATAGCCACTGATCTATGTCCCCGCCCCCTTCCCTAGCTCCATCAATCACAGTGAGTTGATGTTTCCATCTGCCCCAAATGCCCCACCCAATTTTCTTAGCTCCACCAATCACAGCAGCCTCGTTCTCCAGATACAGCAAAACGCCCCGCCCCCTCCCTGGCTCCACCAATAAAATTAAGTTGATCCATCCAGCTACTGAACTATGTCCCGCCTTCCTCCTACCTACCCCAATCACAATAAGTTTCTTTAAGCAGCTCCATGACCATGCCCCGCCCTTCCCCCTTTCTCTACCAATCACAATAAATTTCTTTACCCAGCTACTGGAAGGATGTCCCGCCCTCTCCCTGGCTCCACCCTATCACAGTATTAAGCATTATATCTCCAGAGACAGCCCATCGCTCCACCCCGATCCCCAGCTCCACCAATCACGGTAAAGTTTACATGTCGAATTACTGCCTTCTTCTCCTCCTCCTCCTCCTGCAACACTCAGTAACCAGGACACGTTCCCCACATGGTCAGGTCAGACCGCATCAAGTTGTACCTAACACTGAGGGAGGGGACGGCCGAGAAGAGCGACACAAGCAGCAACATACCCAGCCCAAATTCTCCAATAACTCTCTCCGCAACCGTCTCCCTCACACCCCAGGCCGCCAGGCTCACCAACCCCTTCTTCCACCCTGAACTCTCTCTCTCTCTCTCTCTCTCTCTCTCTCTCTCTCTCTCTCTCTCTCTCTCTCTCTCTCTCTCTCTCTCTCTCTCTCCCTCTCCCTGAACCTTCCACATCATCACCATCTGCTCCTTCCTTCCCTCTCCCCCGACGCCTCCCCCTGCTCAATATGAAACCGTCTCGTCTGATATCCCGCGGTATCGGGGGCGAGCTTCTCTGCTTCATCTCGTCTTCCTTCTGCATTTTCTTTATCAAACTCAACCCCCCACCTCCCTTCCTTCCTTCCCTCCCTCCGCCCTCCACCTCCACCCTTCATCACTACTCGAGGAGGGAGATGGATGGTCGGCCAGAGCCTTCTCTCTCTCTCTCTCTATCTCTCTCTCTCTCTCTCTCTCTCTCTCTCTCTCTCTCTCTCTCTCTCTCTCTCTCTCTCTCTCGTACCAGGGCGCGGGGGGGGTGGGGGAGTGTGGGAGGGTACAAGAAGGCCAAGTGACAGCTCCCGTCTCGTCAGCACGTGCCTCCCTCCCTGCCTCCCTCACTAGCCTCATTACCATGGAAGACGAGCGGCCACAGCCACGTCGGCCGGGCCATCGCTGCCCCCACGGCAGCTCGGACGGCCTTGTGTGCTGCTGAGTGGTGCCGTCCTGGTGAATAGTGAGGGAGGGAGAGTGGTGTGGGAGGGAGGGAGGAGGGAGGGAGAGTGGTGTGGGAGGGACGAGGGAGGGAAAGTGGTGTGGGAGGGAGGGAGAGTGGTGTGGGAGGGAAGGAAAGTGGTGTTGGGAGGGACGAGGGAGGGAGAGTGGTGTGGGAGGGACGAGGGAGGGAAAGTGATGTGGGAGGGAGGGAAAGTGATGTGGGAGGGAGAGTGGCAAACTGTGTGTGTGTGTGTGTGTGTGTGTGTGTGTGTGTGTGTGTGTGTGTGTGTGTGAGCCCCCCGATGGCGCCGTTCCCACAGTCATAATCTCCCCCAGGGCCCCATTTCCAGCTCCCTCCTCCGGCCCACACGACCCTCTCCACATAACACCCATCGTGAAATCAGTGGCTGCAAATCACTGCTAACAAGACAGGCGAGCGAGCAACCACTCACCTCACCTCACCTCACCACCTCACCACCCGCGCCTGCGCCTCACCACCTCACCACACCTGCGCCTCACCACCACCCCCACACCTGCGCCTGCGCTTCGGCAAACCGCATTCGTAACTTTTCCTCCCACTGTCGGACCTGGGACACAATTCATCCAATCGGAGCCCGTGGGATTTTTTTTTGGGGGGGGGGGTGGGGACCGCCACCACCAACCCCTCCCCCTCACAACCTCCCACTGGGCCACAATTCGTCATTCTCGGGGCCTCACTCCCACAGACTCCATCCTCACCCTCCTCTCCCGTGTACCGCCGAGCCCTCTTCCCTCCGCCCCACACACACTCCTTTACTGGGGGCACTGAAGGGGGGGGGGTGGATGGGGAAGGGGGGTTTGTCTACCCCCCTTGTTCAACACCACCAGGTGTCGCAAGACCTCGTACTGACCTCCAACAGGTCACTGTGACCTTTTTAACGCCACGTCACAGACTGACGGATGAACATGCCATTCTGACTTAAGCCAACGTCTATTC
>NC_092234.1:50172372-50202372 GCF_036320965.1 Panulirus ornatus | reverse complement strand
ATATATATATATATATATATATATATATATATATATATATATATATATATATTGTGGTACGGGGAGGAGGAGGGAGGGGGTCCCGGACACACACACACACACACACACAAGTCAATACCAAACTAACCGACATGTTCTATTCACTGGGAAGCTCATTAGCGCACAGCGACCACCACCATCCTGAGCCACTGGCCTCTCGAAATAGATACAACCATGTATAAACACACACACACACACACACACACACACACACACACACCACACACTATGTGGTAACAGTATCAATACACGAGTGTGTTGCATTCACAAGTACGTACGTGGAATGCCGGGCCTCCTCTTGTCTTGGGTTGCTGGACATGCTGGCTAATTAGTGGCTTCTGGCGGGCGCTGCAAGACTCAGTATTGAGGGAATATATACCATTTTTCGTTGTTATTTTGAGGGAACCGGGAATGTGGGGAGATAGAAAACACACACACACACACACACACACACACACACACACACACACACACACCCACACACATCCACTTGCAGCAACAGCTTGCCCAATTCTCAGAAGGCATTGCTTGTACTACTACATACACGTGTTGACGGAGCAGTTGTCAAAATGGTCAAGAGACGGAACTCCAGGAACCTCCAATAGGAAGAAAGAGGAAACCTGTGATGCGGGTGGAGTCGCGGTGGTGACATAACTTGCTAGAGAGGTTAAAGGTCTCGTCCGGTCTGTGTAGACGGGTACGAGATAACAAGAAGGAAGGGAGGAAGGGAGGGGGGGAGAGAAGGAAGGAAGGAAGGAAGGAAGGGGGAGGGGGGAAGAGAAGAGAAGGAAGGAGGGAAGGAAGGCGGAGGGGGGAAGAGAGAGAAGGAAGGAAGAAGGGAAGGAAGGAAGGGGGAGGGGGGAAGAGAGAGAAGGAAGGAAGAAGGGAAGGCAGGAAGGGGGAGGGGGGAAGAGAGAGAAGGAAGGAAGAAGGTAAGGAAGGAAGGGGGAGGGGGGAAGAGAGAGAGGGGAGGAAGGAAGGAAGGAAGGAAGGAAGGATCGGCCATCTGGATAAAGGACACAGCCTCAAATTTTCAGGAGATACTGGATGATGATGATGATGGTGACCAGCTCGAAGCAATACTTAATGGTGAGGGGAAGGTAAAGGGGGGGAGGAGCAAGGGGTGACTGAAAAAGAGGTGCATAGTGTTGGTAGATACTAATACATAATCCTACAAAGAACTCCAATGAACTAGAGCACATAGACAGTTATGATGATGATGATGAGAGAGAGAGAGAGAGAGAGAGAGAGAGAGAGAGAGAGAGAGAGAGAGAGAGAGAGAGAGAGAGAGAGAGAGAGAGAGAGTTGCGATCGTCATGGAGACGGAGACCCACGGAGACAGACCCAGGTTCTTAGGGGTGCACGGGGGATAATGTCTCACGCTAGGGCGTCAGTCCCTGCATCTCACCCTTCCCACACAGTACCTTGGGATCTGAGAGTCCATGACAGACGATACACACACACACACAGAGTGGAAACCCTGATCATGCAGTGTTTCCAGTGTGATCATGAGGTATGGGAGGAGGTGAAACACAGCAGGTACTGGACCAGTCTGGAAAGAGGAAATATAATCGTGGAAGTGACAGAGACCTCGAACCATTTTATGGCGACATGAATTGGGAAAACGACTCCAGCTGCCCAGAAGCCAGGGCCTTGCGGCTCGGTGAAACTGACAGTGAAGACTAGGACCATGGCTGTGTTTGGCCTCAGATGTAACAGGGAAGGTTAGTAAAGAGGGAGGAACCGTTCAATAAAACGTACCAGAAAAGCAACGAAGCTCCAGCCAGCCAGCATTCATACGGTATACGAGTGCAGAAAACGGGTACAGAAGAATAAGAAGGAAGGGAAAGAGAAACGCTAAAAGCAATAGTGTGGACGATGTGGGAAATAATCCCTCTCCCACATAAACAAAATCATCAGGAAATTCAACACAAGTACAATGTCAGTTGAAGCGCAGCGCGAAAGGCTAAGGGATTCGGAGAAAGTTATGGGGGATTATGTAAGGACATCAGAGGAACTAGATAACATGCTCAACTGCGTCTTCACCCTGGAGGACAAAACAGACCCCGACCAGTCCAATGGAACGGGGGGAGATGATCCTGGAAAACACCGAAACACATCCAAGACACGACACAAACAGACTACTAATACGGTCTTCACTCCTGCAAGGCTCATGGTCCTCATGAGGCTTCTCCATACAGGCTGGAGATGTAAGCGTGCAGATACGCTTGACAAACAGCTTAAGAAACGCAGTTGGCGGACGAACGTCGCTGGAAAAAAAGGGGGGTTAAAAGTGCCGAGGATATGGAAGAGGGCAGACCCATCTATCAAAGACGAAGACCAGGAGGAGGCGCGGACCTACAGACCGACTGGTCTCCCCTAACGACGGTGGTCTGTATGGTATCCTGGGACACATCATCATCAGGGAACAAATGGGCGACTTCCTGCAGAAGAGGAACTACCTGGGTGGGATCACAACGCTGCACTGGGAAAGGGGGTCGTTTGTAACCGGACCTCTTTAAGATTCCTACGAGAGAGCGAGCTCTGTCCTCGGCAAAGAAGTTATATTTGGATGGACACTGTGCACAGAGGAGGATGGTAAATGGATTCGATCTTCAGGCAGTGATAAGGGATAGACTGTTTCCATATTGGAGATCATCCAAGTGGAAGGGGACAAAGGACACATGTCTGGGGTGCATATTCTTGAAATCGCCTGGCGTTACCACTGGCGTGCCGCAAGGGGGGTCTTGCTCTGGCACCCTCTGCTTTTCTTGATCTCTATAAATGAAATGCCAACAGGCTGGACTCCTATCTGAATGTATTTGCTGTTGATGCCAAGGCAATGAACGAAGTGAGAAGGGAGGTATCGACCCACAAACTCAAAACCTGGTGTGATACATGGCTGATAGAATTCAACCCCAGTGGATGTAAAGGAACGAGGAGGGGACAGAGAGCAAGTAAGGCCTTGATGTCAATACTATCGAGCAGGAAAAAGTACTTTGGGAATCGGGGTGAGAGAGAGAGAGAGAGAGAGAGAGAGAGAGAGAGAGAGAGAGAGAGAGAGAGAGAGAGAGAGAGAGAGAGACTTGGGAGTTCACATAATCAGGCATAACCTGTCGCCAGAGTCCCACGTCAATAGGCTAATAAAGGAGACGAGCTGTAGGCAGGTCAACGCCAGAAGAGCATTCAAGTACATGGATCGGAAAATATTCTACAAGCTGTTCACATTGTGCGTCGGGACAAAACTAAAATGTGCTTCACAATCCTGGGCAACACACTTAACGAGGAGTAAAGAAATAATAGAGAAGGTCCAGAGGAAGACGGGAAAGATGATACTAGAATTAACACAGCTGTGGTACAGGGAAAGGCTACAGGCTTTATATCTGCACAACAGGGAAGAAAGAAGAGTAAGCGGTAACTTGATCACAACGCTTTAAAGTTTTTAAGCCTTTCTAAATACAGTAACAGTAAACAGTTCTTCACACGATGAAACTACGGCACAACCAGAGGACATGATAGGAAAAAAATACTTGCAAAATGTAAAAAAAAAAGAAATATTTTTATAGTATATGAGTAGCAGATGAATGGAATAAACCACGTAACGAAATTGTGAACACTGACAGTTCCAAAAAAAAAAAAAAAATATGTACGACAGAGCAAGTACTAGGGATGGGTCCCCACGAATGTACAAGTCCCACCCCGCAAAGCACAAATGGTTATTTACAAATACATGATTACACACAGTTAGGGAGTCCTCACGAGTGTACACTAACTCCCCCTCTTTCTGTAGTAATAGGTAATTATATATACACGCACACACACACACACACACACAATCGCCAACCCCCCATTTAACCCTCGTAATGGCTAAGAATTTTCCCTCCCGTGTGTTTGAAATAATGGCGGGAATCAAGGGAGCGGTTTAAAAATAAACGGACCAGCAGTAACATGAAGCTCAGGCCTCGCCACCTCCTCCTCCTCCTCCATATAAGCCACAACAGTAAGGTACAAATCACCTTTATGGTTCTCTGCCACATCAGGGGAAGCAATCTGCGGTATTCTAATACTATTCCTGGGGTAAATGTCTGTGGGAAGGGGTGGGGGGAGGGGAAGCCTTTTGAAAACGCGCGAGTTCCCTTTTTTTCTTTTTCTCAGGGTGAAGCCATTTCCGCCACGTCCTATTCCCTGTATGACCGTTTTCGGAAAAATTCGCGACTTCCTCACACCACTTAACAGTAACTAAGAAAAAAATATATATATATATTTCCATGATATCCCTCCAGTTATCCCGTTTTATTTATCTTTTTTTCCCCCATGTAAGTTCCATACTCTTTCCTCGGCAATGTTTCATTTCCCGGAATGAATGACATATTCTAGGCACAATTCTGTAGAGGGTTTTCCCAGCGATAACCCTGCTTACCATCTTCCTTGGGAACATACTTCTCGACACGGTTTCCAAAAGCGGGACAAGTCCATTCCCAAAGGAAACGCTGCCCACATGACCGTGTGGCAGTAGGTCTGATGACCGAAACAGCTGCGCTGAGAGGCATCCCCCACCACACTCCAGGCGCTCTGTGAGGCCCTACCTCCTCCTCCTCCTCCTCCCTCAGCAGCGTCATGACGCCATCTACCTTCCCTATCGCCTGACGCTATCTATCTCGACCCCGACGGCAAACCCCTGTCAGTAATCCCCAGGGGGAGTAAACACCTCAACACCCGACCACCTCCTCCACCTCCTCCCCTCCCCGCACGCTATTCCTTCCACCTCAATAAATCGTCCATTTTCAAAGACCAGACCCCCACCACTTGACGCCTCACTCCGCTATATATAGCCATGCGTGCGGGGGAGGGAGGGAGGGAGGGAGGGTTACTCGATCCCGTGCTATATGTATGTATAGAGCACTTAGATGGGGGGTGGGGGGGCTTTTTTACAGGTCTATAGATCTCTATCGCTCTAACAGAGCTGTAAACACTCGAAGGGAACGAGTTGCAAAGCCCGTGTTAACGGTTTAATTATATATTTCCTTTTGAATTCCTTTTACTCCAGTTTCTCACATTTCTGTCTAAATACTTATTACATTCTTAATCACATAATCCTAACAAAAGTGAGCCATAAATTACTATATATACTCTATAAGTGCTTAAATGATAGATGTATGTACATACGTACATACTCATGTATATGAATGCGGTAAATAATCTTCGCTTTCATCTCGAGGCACAAAGACGCCTTCATTCGCATACATGGATACACAGACATACATACATGGATACATACACCGTATTAATGTATATTTTCATGCATGCATGCAAACACAACCATACAACGTAGTCACAAGTACCGTTGTCCAAGCGGCAACAGTTACACTTGCAGCGCTCAGTTTAATTACACTAAGTAACAGGGACCACAGCTGGTGACTTAGTCAAATACGAGGAAGCCGAGAATCCAACGGCTTTCAAACGCTGCATCTCACACGGTACGAGATTTTTTTTTTTTTTTTGTTTCCCCTCCCTCCTCAATACGTTGCCGGCAGCAACTTCTTGCGGCTGGCAAGCGCTGAGGGGTAAGTACGACACTCGCCCGTAAGTCGTCGCGTAAGAAGGTCGTTTCTCCCGCGCCGCTGGAGCCACCGGCGGGCGGCCCATTCACTCGCCCTCACATTTCGGGAGTGGCGGGGATGGTGAATGGAGATGAAATAACGCGAGTGTGCGCGTTCTTTTTTTTTTTTTTGTGTGTGTGAGCCCATTGAGGTGTCCGTGATGACGAGAGTAGCTGCGTAAGAGTGACGAAGACGTGCAGGGAAAGTGATAATGACAGTGGGAAAAAACGAGAGAAGCTAAGAGAGACATAATGGAAAAAAATCTCAAAACTTTTAGATTTAACGCACTTGGGAAGTTTTCGTACGTCGGAAAAGTACAGTAGAACTTCAGTATGACGGATCCTTCGACCTGACCCGTTGTGGTCAGGTCAAAGGCCATGTCAACATATCTAAAAGTCATACAGTCGTGCTCAAGCGTCGCAGCGTCGTGCTCATGGGTCGTAGCGCCGTGCTCAAGGGTCGTACCGTCTTGTTCAACGGTCTCTGAGTTACTCTCGTGTAACTTTCAGATCACCAATCCCGGCTCCACATTGCACGGTCTGCTGGTAATGTCTCGTGTGTGTGTGTGTGTGTGTGTGTGTGTGTGTGTGTGTGCCTCCCCTTTGATCATCCACTCTTACGGATTTCAGCCTCCTTTTTCCTCCTGGCCCACGCTGACAGGGTGAGTGAGGTACAAGGCTTTACTGATCAAACTTCTTACTTTGGTCCTTCCTGCTTTCCTTTTGCTCTGTAAGGCACAGTGTTTTCCCCGGGTCGTTTCACTGCTCGAGTCGTGGATGGAACAGCTTCTCATCCATCTTCTATCAAAATTAGGAGTCACACCTGTGTTCTGCCCTATCGCCATAACCACTTCCTTCTCTCTACTACACCTGATCTTTCTTCGATGTCTAATCCTGTCGAGTGCTGCGGCAATAATTCCATTCTACATTCTTCATTTCTATCCGACACTCGTTCTTTTTCTCGTACCGAACATAATTCCTCTCTTAATTTGGACCTGTACAGCATCGATCTATGCATAAGCACTACCCTATATATCACATGTGCTTTTTACTTTACAATTTCAAAATATCACGTGCGCTTCTTACTTTCCAATTTCAGAATATCACATGCGCTTCTTACTTTCCAATTTCAAAATATCACATGCGCTTCTTACTTTCCAATTTCAGAACATCTTCATTCAACCCTGCAGTGACAAAAACGTTAGGAGCTTACTAACCAAACCCACCACCCCTCACATCAAGAACATTACATAATCTTGCTCCTCCCAAAAAAGGTGGTTGCATTGGAAAGGTGCGGAAATCATATTTCTTGCGAGCCATTATCCTACATCTCCATGGACTGTGTTCACTCCAGTATGAAACACTGCTCGCATATCATACAAACCTCTGGTTAAGCCGGACTGGAATAAAAAGCCTTCCAAATTAACTCTTATTATCGTTTCTGTTCCACCATCCCTTTCCGTCGCTAGCGACGTTTCTCTCTCTCTCTCTCTCTCTCTCTCTCTCTCTCTCTCTCTCTCTCTCTCTCTCTCTCTCTCTCTCTCTCTCTCGGATATCATAGCGCCCACTGATCTCTTAACTGTCCGTTTCCCAGGCCGTACAAACTGGGCACCCGGCACGGGTCTGACTGCTGCTTCCCATAGCTTTTGTGTGGAGACCAGCCACACGAAGATTGACCGTTATAGTAACCCATTCTCTCGTACGTATGAGTTGTGGATTCTCTTCCTACAGCCTTTCTAACTTTAGGACTTGCGTCTACCAACACCACAGGAACTCACGACTAATTCTTCCTGCAGTGTTCTTTATCATATTACCTTTAAGTCGATATGGCCAAAGCTATGGTATGCGCTTTCCCTGGGCAATATATATATATATATATATATATATATATATATATATATATATATATATATATATCATAGTGACCGAGACAACAGAAGAGCCACTAATGTAAAACTTGTGTCAGGTATAAGATAAGAAAAATAAATGTCCCTCAAGCGGCAACAGCAGAAGGAGCAGAAATGCCAGCAGTAGCAGCAGCAGCAGCAGTAGCAGTAGCAGCAGCAGTAACAGCAGGACAGTGGTGGTGGTGTGAGGCAGTGAGAATGTAGGATCAATAGACTGGTGACTGTCTAGCCTACACCCATGTCTGCCACACACTGGGTGTACACTTACTTCATACTCACCCTCAACTCTCACTTACCCTTTCCTCTCACTTCTCTCTCACTCAACCGCCCGCCCCCCCGTAACTTCCCCTCACACTCACTTCTTACTCACCACTCAAACTGCTCACTCGTCACACTCACCCCATACTCGCCACTCAGTCGCCTCTCACCACACTCTCATTCACCTCTCACCACTCTCGCTCCCCTCTTAAGTACTCTCACACACCTTTCACTCACCTCTTACTCATCAACCTTAACCATCTTAAAATACAGGTACTCAATCTCTCCTTACCTGATACTCTTATTCAACATTCTTACTCCTCCCTACTTACTCATACTCATCTCCTTACTCACCTAATTCATTACTTTATTCAGGCTACTCATCTCGAACCACTTCTATTTACTATATTTCCTCAGCTGACTCAACTCTTACTATATCTGTATTCTCATTTTCTGACAACACTGTACTTACTCAGCTTACTCAACACCCTGTACCAGTCATCCTCGCCTCTTACTCACCACTCACTCTACTCAGAGTAATCCTTACCCTCCTCATCCTTCTCCTCACTCAACACTTCTAACTCACCACTCACTCATGCTAAATCCCCTCACGTTTATAGCCACAATCACTCATCCCTTACCCATACGTTCAACAGAAC
This sequence comes from Panulirus ornatus, assembly GCF_036320965.1. Taxonomy (NCBI): domain Eukaryota; kingdom Metazoa; phylum Arthropoda; class Malacostraca; order Decapoda; family Palinuridae; genus Panulirus; species Panulirus ornatus. Next base: position 50,193,910 of record NC_092234.1, on the reverse strand, counting down.
AGCTGTTCGGCAGAAAAGTTCACCACGATAACTGTTCCATAAGAACAACCAACGACTCGAAGAAGAGAACAGAAGTTCATCAGAACAACTGTTCACCAGAGGGACTGTTTAACCCAAAGTGTTCATGACAAACTGTTCGCCGGGACAGTTAGCAAAACCCATCCTGTTTTCGGTCCAGTCTTGCTCCAGCAGGTCTTGTGAGTCCATCTTCCAGACTGGTTCCAGGGCTGGACTGGTTCCAGCCCTCCAGCCCTCGCCACTAGGGAGAGCAACATACCCCACCTCCCCAACCTGAGCTCCCACTACGATCACTGGGGGGGGGGGGGAAGGAATGCTGGAAACCATCTAACTCCCGCTACTGAATGTTGTCCTGGTGGTGGTAGAGGGTGGAGGTTGATGGTAGCAGTGGTGGTTGGTGGATGGTTGTGGTGGTTTGTGGATGGTTGTGGTTGCTGGTGGTGGTGAGAGTAGTAGCTGTGGTGGGTGGCAGTGGTTGCGGAGGTCGGTGGTGGTAGTGGTGGTGGTAGTAGTTGTAGTAGTGGTGGTAGCGGTAGTAGTGGTGGTAGTGGTAGTAGCTGTGGTAGTGGTAGTAGTGGTAGTAGCTGTGGTAGTAGTGGTGGTAGTGGTAGTAGCTATGGTAGTGGTAGTAGTGGTGGTAGTGGTAGTAGCTGTGGTAGTAGTGGTAGTAGTGGTAGTAGCTGTGGTAGTAGTGGTGGTAGTGGTAGTAGCTATGGTAGTGGCAGTAGTGGTGGTAGTGGTAGTAGCTGTGGTAGTAGTGGTGGTAGTGGTAGTAGTTGTAGTAGTGGTGGGTAGTGGTGATGGAGGTTGGTGGGCTGCTTACCTGTTCTATTTTTGTTCAGCGTGGGTGGGTGTGTCTGTGTGTACACAGAGCCTTGGGAACTGTTCTCCCGTCCAGGTTAAACCGATAGTACATGTGTGTGTGTGTGTGTGTGTGTGTGTGTGTGTGTGTTTTGCGGTGCGAGGGTCTTACGCTCATGTTGCCTCGTCTCTTAACCCTGTGTGTATACCATGCCTTAAACTATGTGTATATACGAATATGGTTTATATATATATATATATATATATATATATATATATATATATATATATATATATATATATATATATATAAAACCCAGGTTACGCCAGGCACTCATTCACTGGCCAGCCCCAAACGGGAAGGATGAACAGCTGGGTTGGCTTGTGAGCCGAAATGCTGCCCTACGGGCCCCGGGGCTCGAACCCTGGCGATGATGGTTTCTGGCTGCCTGAAGTCCTCTCCAGCATCACCCACTCCACGTCTGAACCCAACCCAGGTTAAGTCTCATAAGAACTGGATTTGGGCTCGTTTTTTAAAAATTCCACTTCACTCCCACCTCTGCATTTCTCCTCCTTCCCCCGCTCCCCTCCCCTCCCCTCCCCCTCTCCCCCAGGTCTCGTCTACCACCCCCCCTCCCTCCCTCTCCCCGGGTCTACGATGGCGTGGCCACGGGTCATACTTCAGGAGCCAGGGGGGGAGTGGGTGGGTTCAAACGTGAAATACACCCGAGCCATGGAGAGAGAGAGAGAGAGAGAGAGAGAGAGAGAGAGAGAGAGAGAGAGAGAGAGAGAGAGAGAGAGAGAGAGAGTCCTCTCACACACACACACTGGACCTGCCGTGCTACACCGCCTCACACCAAACACACCAGCCACTCCAGACACACTTAGAAGGGTAATGGTATACTCTAAGGTGACTTATAAGTTCAATATATATATATATATATATATTTGCGCTACCTCGCAAACGCGGGAGACAGCGACAAAGCAAAAAAAAAAAAAAAGAAAAATATATATATCCTCCCCTCTCAGTTTTTTTCTTTAATTTTCCAAAAGAAGGAACAGAGAAGGGGGCCAGGTGAGGATGTTCCCTCAAAGGTCCAGTCCTCTGTTCTTAACGCTACCTTGCTAACGCAGGAAATGGCGAATAGTATGAAAAAAAAAAAAAAAAAAAAATATATATATATATATATATATATATATATATATATATATATATATATATATATATATATACACATACACTGTTCCAGTGAGGTCGTGTGTTTTGGCCTTGTGGGCAGCAGCACCAGGCAGAGCACCGTCATGCACAATGGCGTGCTTGCGTGAGAACGCCATGAACTTGCCCACCCGCCCGCCTGCTTGCCTGCGTGCGTGCTCGCGTGCGCACCCGTCAAGACCAGCAGGATTTCTTACACCGGTATCTCAGTGGTGTGTGTGTGTGTGTGTGTGTGTGTGTGTGTAGGGAACGACGCGAAGTCGAGGGAGAGAGAGAGAGGGGTAAAGAAGAAGGTGCAATACAGACGTGAGAGGAAACGTGATATACGAAGATGAGAGAACAGAGGGCGACGAGGGGGGAAATCACGGCGCAGAGTGGCAACACTGTGAACGGAGGGAGAGAAAACGGACGAAAATGGGAAGAGAAGAGAGAAAATGGGGAGAGGTGAACCGATGATGCTCAGCATGGAGCAGGGATGAAAAAATGTCTATAGGGATAAAAAAGGAATGGGGTGTATACGTCACACACACACACACACACACACACACACACAACCACCACAGACACCCACACCACAGTACTCCCCTCCCACCACACCACAACCCTCGTAGTACATGTTCCTCCTCACTCCTCGTAGAACACAGTCGTCGGGTCCTCATCAATATCTCATTTTCACCAACAAATTCTCTTCTTCTTCTTCTTCTTCTTCCTCCTCCTCTCCTTTATCCCTCCTGCACACCCCCACACCTCGGTCTACCCACCTCCTCCTCCTCTTCCTCCTCCCACCCCCACACCCCGGTCTACCCAGCCAACACAAGCCTTGTAATCCCACAAGCATCAATTACTGTCTGTGGGCAATATTCTCCTCGTGAGTTCTCGCGTGTGAGAAATATTGGTATACACTCACACCCCCGTGTTGCGGTGTCACACATATATATATATGGGACGTACAAGATCGGTCGCCTCACTCATATACACCATACATCATATGTGTCTCTTCACTCATACGCAGCATACATCAGTTGCCTCGCTCATATACAACATACAATATCTGTTGCCTCGCTCATATACAACATACAACATCTGTTGCCTCACTCATATACACCATACATCATATGTGTCTCTTCAGTCATACGCAACATACATCTGTTGCCTCGCTCATATACAACATACAACATCTGTTGCCTCACTCACATACAACATAAAACATTTGTTGCCTCTCATATACTATATACAACATCTGTTGCCTCACTCCTATACAACATATGTTGCCTCACTCATATACAACATACAATATGTGTTGCCTCACTTCTACACAACAAAACATAGGTTGCCTCACTCATCCACCACATAAAACATATGTCTAGCTCACTCATATACAACAAACAACATTATCAGCTCAATCATATACACCATACAACATACGTCCCCTCACTCATATGCAACATACAACATCTGTTACCTCACTCACATACAACATCTGTTACCTCACTCACATACAACATACAACATCTGTTACCTCACTCACATACAACATCTGTTACCTCACTCACATACAACATACAACATCTGTTACCTCACTCACATACAACATCTGTTACCTCACTCACATACAACATACAACATCTGTTACCTCACTCAAACGCAACACAACACACAACATAACACACACATGTTGTATACCGGATCCAGGAGGCCAACATATGCCCTTGTGGACCACGTGGGTGCCACACCTCGTGGCAGGCCGGGTGTGGTTCACTGCTTCATCAGGAAGTCTCATTGACTCGCAGGATCGCGGGTTCGAACCAACCTGCCGGCCAGGCTGTCGGCGGCTCGTGTCGTCAGACCGCGAGTGGTGTGTCGACTGGATTATTCATCTGGTCACACTGGTCATCCCCTCACCACCCCATCGTGTGTTGGGGGCAGGAAAGTGCTACAGATGATCTTCACTCGATTAGTCTCCTCAGATTGGTTCAAAAGGTTCAGATACACGGCGGTTCACGGTTCAGACTCAGGGTGGTTCAAAGGGTTCAGACTCAGATTGTTTCAAAGGGTTCAGACTCGTGGTTCAAAGGGTTCAGACTCAGATTGTTTCAAAGGGTTCAGACTCAGGTGGTTCAAAGGGTTAAGACACAGGTGGTTCAAAGGTTAAAGGTGGTGCAAATGTTAAGACTCAGGTGGTTCAAAACCTCCAGACTCAGGTGGTCCAAAAGCTCCAGACTCAGGTGGTTCAAAAGCTCCAGACTCAGGTGGTTCAAAACCTCCAGACTCAGGTGGTTCAAAAGCTCCAGACTCAGGTGGTCCAAAAGCTCCAGACTCAACGTGGTTTTGAAAGGGGTTCGAACCTCAGTGATGATCGTGACCTCACCTTTATACTCTGGACTGAAATATGTTTTCCCTAAATCTCTTCCCGTACGACCCCCTCTGGAGCAACAAGCACGGTACGACCCCTTGCACGTGACGACCTGTCCTACCGTGTGTGTCCGTCACCGTGTGTGTCCGTGACCGTGTGTGTGTGTGTGTGTGTGTGATCCACTTCACCACCCAGTCACGCACCACCACAAGAAACCATGAACCACACAGCAACGTACAGCCGGGGGGAAAACAACCAGGTCTTTGGGAGAAGAAGAAAAGACGCCCCATCACCACCCATTCCCCCATCACCACCCATTCCCCTATCACCACCCATTCCCCCGTCACCACCCATTCTCCCATCACCATCCATTCCCCTATCACCACCCATTCCCCTATCACCACCCATTCCCCCGTCACCACCCATTCTCCCATCACCATCCATTCCCCCATCACCACCCATTCCCCCATCACTACCCATTCCCTTATCACCACCCATTCCCATATCACCATCCATTTCCCCATCACCACCCATTCCCCCCATCACCACCCATTCCCCCGTCACCACCCATTCTCCCATCACCATCCATTCCCCCATCACCACCCATTCCCCCATCACTACCCATTCCCTTATCACCACCCATTCCCATATCACCATCCATTTCCCCATCACCACCCATTCCCCCCATCACCACCCATTCCCCCGTCACTACCCATTCTCCCATCACCATCCATTCCCCCATCACCACCCATTCCCCCATCACTACCCATTCCCTTATCACCACCCATTCCCATATCACCACCCATTCCCATATCACCATCCATTTCCCCATCACCACCCATTCCCCCATCACCACCCATTCCCTTATCACCACCCATTCCCATATCACCACCCATTCCCAAATCACCATCCATTTCCCCATCACCACCCATTCCCCTATCACCACCCATTTCCCCATCCACCCTCCCTCTACATACCTTCATGAAAGACCTTAAACCCGGTTTTTTTTTTCTTTTTTTTTTTTTGGGTGGTCCAATAAAGCTCAAAATATTACAGAGATGTGGGAGACTTACGGCAGGTCTGGTGGGTCCTGGCGCTCGGCCCTCCGTCTTACCTGGAAATATGAAAATTATGTTAATTACAGCCGGGAGGTGTGTGTGTGTGTGTGTGTGTGTGTGTGTGTGTGTGTGTGCGCATGTATGTGTTTACATATATAAGCGAGCATATACATCATATATATATATATATATATATATATATATATATATATATATATATATATATTCAAGACAGGTTTTCCACTTCCTGCAGAATTTGTAATTACTTTCCCTTGTCTTTTCTTTTCCCCTTTCATAAATCTCTATAATTCAATTAACGCCCGGCCTTCCTGTGGACTTTAGTGCGTGACTGGAGCCTCGAACATTTTATATATATATATATATATATATTTTTTTTTTTTCTTTTAAACTATTCGCCATTTCCCGCGTTAGCGAGGTAGCGCTAAGAACAGAGGACTGGGCCTTTTTTGGAATATCCTCAACTGGCCCCCTCTGTTCCTTCTTTTGGAAAATTTAAAAAAAAAAAAAAAACGAGAGGGGAGGATTTCCAGCCCCCCGCTCCCTCCCCTTTTAGTCGCCTTCTACGACACGCAGGGAATACGTGGGAAGTATTCTTAATCCCCTATCCCCAGGGATAATATATATATATATATATATATATATATATATATATATATATATATATATATATATATATATATATATATATATATATGTATATATATATATATATATATATATATATATATATATATATATATATATATATATATATATATATATATATATATATATATATTCTAGTATCACCAATGATTACTGAAATAACGAGAGAGAGAGAGAGAGAGAGAGAGAGAGAGAGAGAGAGAGAGAGAGAGAGAGAGAGAGAGAGAGAGAATAAATAACCACCCTCCCTCCCTATTCCACTCTCCCCTTCCAGCCCCCCCTCTGTCCCTTCTCTCTCCCCAACCCCCCCAACTCCCACTCTCCCTTCCCCTTCCCGTCTCCCAAGGGAGAGGTAGACGACCCGGTAATGGCGGCCATTGCCCAAGATTAAAAAGATTCCAACTTTCCAGTTACCTCAAGCCTCCAGGGAGGGAGGGAGGGAGGGAGGGAGGGAGGGAGGTGGGGAGGGAGGGAGGGGAGGGTTTGCAGGATGTCTAGGTTGGGGGGGCGGGGGAGCGGTGGGCTCCTTCCCATCCAATACTGCCAACAAATGAATACGTAAATAAATCAAATATATATACATTTTATATATATATATATATATATATATATATATATATATATATATATATATATATATATATAAATATAAACCCAAGTCTGTAAGACAATGCATAAACAGATGACCTCAATATGAAAACATCAATTTATATATAAAGGTCAGAAAACCCCCTCTGGGTTGAAACACGCCTGTATGGCTCAATTATTTTTGCCAATACGAAGATGAAAAAAACAAAATATATATATATATATATATATATATATATATATATATATATATATATATATATATATATATATAGTCTTTATTTACACAATCGGCCAAAATAGATATAAAACTACATATTTCATTAAAGAAGATATCATGTGCATTCAAATGTGAGCCAATTCTGCTTCGAAAACAACTTAAGTATTGGGTGTCAGAAGGCCTGTGTATGTCTAGGTGACAGCGGCCATCTTGGACGTTGGCTGACGTCATAGTTCATCTTTGGAAAGGGTCAACCATCGTCAGGCTTGCCTCAAGCTGACCCCAGTGGTTCCAGAGGATACTATTATCATATGAACTTACGAGATAATTTTTTTTTTTTTTTTTTTTTATACTTTGTCGCTGTCTCCCGCGTTTGCGAGGTAGCGCAAGGAAACAGACGAAAGAAATGGCCCAACCCCCCCCCCCCATACACATGTACATACACACGTCCACGCACGCAAATATACATACCTACACAGCTTTCCATGGTTTACCCCAGACGCTTCACATGCCTTGATTCAATCCACTGACAGCACGTCAAACCCTGTATACCACATCGCTCCAATTCACTCTATTCCTTGCCCTCCTTTCACCCTCCTGCATGTTCAGGCCCCGATCACACAAAATCTTTTTCACTCCCTCTTTCCACCTCCAATTTGGTCTCCCTCTTCTCCTCGTTCCCTCCACCTCCGACACATATATCCTCTTGGTCAATCTTTCCTCACTCATTCTCTCCATGTGCCCAAACCATTTCAAAACACCCTCTTCTGCTCTCTCAACCACGCTCTTTTTATTTCCACACATCTCTCTTACCCTTACGTTACTTACTCGATCAAACCACCTCACACCACACATTGTCCTCAAACATCTCATTTCCAGCACATCCATCCTCCTGCGCACAACTCTATCCATAGCCCACGCCTCGCAACCATACAACATTGTTGGAACCACTATTCCTTCAAACATACCCATTTTTGCTTTCCGAGATAATGTTCTCGACTTCCACACATTTTTCAAGGCTCCCAAAATTTTCGCCCCCTCCCCCACCCTATGATCCACTTCCGCTTCCATGGTTCCATCCGCTGACAGATCCACTCCCAGATATCTAAAACACTTCACTTCCTCCAGTTTTTCTCCATTCAAACTCACCTCCCAATTGACTTGACCCTCAACCCTACTGTACCTATATATATATATATATATATATATATATATATATATATATATATATATATATATATATATATATATATATATATATATATACGAGCAAAGTGCATATATTCAATCTATTTTCCATCATTCTTAATCGCCGTCTCCCGCGTCAGCGAAGCAGCGCAAGAAAACAGACGAAACAATGGCCCAACCCACCCACATACACATAAACATAAACGACCACACACACACACACACACACACACACCAACACACACACACACACCATTTTCTATGAATCTTCAATCACCAGGTGGGGAAGGGGGCGGGAGAAGGGGAGGGGCTGCTGAAGAAAAGAATGAACCCTTGCCCAGACTACACGAATTATTTTTTTCTTTCTTTTTCTGCCTCACCAACCCATTGCCCCGGGCGGCCGTGGTGGGAGGAGGAGGATGGTGGGGAAGGTTGGGGTGGGGGTGTTGGGGTGTTGGGGAGCAGCAGGGGGAGGTTAGTTCAGACCGTGGAAACAATACCATGACCTCTGGGGAACAACTTGTGGAGCACCTCCGGCCTAAGGGGGAGGGCGAACATTCTCTCTCTCTCTCTCTCTCTCTCTCTCTCTCTCTCTCTGGGGTGGTGGGGGGAAGGCCGGGGGAATGGAAAGTCTCCCCAGGGCGGGGCATCACAAGGGGAGGAGGGGAAGGGGTGAGGAGAACGGGGTGGGGTGGAGGTTTTGGGGTTGGGGGGTGGATGGGTGTCGGTCGGCAAATATCTTGCAGGGTTATGAGTTGGGCCAAACTTGGCTGGTTGGCTGGCTGCCTAGCTGGCTGGTTGGCTGGCTGGGTGACTGCCTGGCTGGTTGGCTGGCTGGTTGGCTGGCTGGCTGGCTGGCTGGCTGCCTGGCTGGTTGGCTGGCTGGGTGACCGGGTGACTGGCTGGGTGGCTGGCTAGGTGGCTGGCTGGCTAGCTGGCTGGGTGACTGGCTGGCTGGGTGGCTGGGTGGTTGGCTAGGTGGCTGGCTGGCTAGCTGGCTGGGTGACTGGCTGGCTGGGCTGGGTGGTTGGCTGGGTGGCTGGCTGCCTAGCTGGCTGGGTGACTGGGTGGCTGGGTGGTTGGCTAGGTGGCTGGCTCGCTAGATTCGGGTCCAAAAGGTTTGATTCACCTCACGTACGAGGCAAGATTCCCAGGAGGTTGGGGGGTGGGGGGGCATGTTAACCATCACCCCCCTCTCCTCCATCAACACACACACACACACACACACACACACACACGTAACGTACTGTCCCAGGGTAAAGAAGAATGCAGTAAACGTGGAAAAAATAAATAATCTTTAAATTCATTAATCAAACTAGTCTCAAAAGTCGTCCAGTGCTGAAGTACGCGAGTGAAATAGATCGCCGCGTACAGACCGACGCTAAACATGGATCACCCTCGGAAAGACTTACCCAACACTAGACTTCAAAAGTCAATCAAAGACGGTTTCCTGATGGATCTACATCTAAAAGCGATTTTGCATAAAAACCTGAAAAAAGAGAGAGAGAGAGAGAGAGAGAGAGAGAGAGAGAGAGAGAGAGAGAGAGAGAGAGAGAGAGAGAGAGAGAGAGAGAGAGAGAGAGAGAGAGAGAGAGAGAGAGAGAGAGAGAGAGAGAGAAACAAGAGGTTCGTCCAGTGAATGAGGTTAGCAGGTGGAAATTCATTATGTACACCAGGGAATTACGTAACTTTTAATGCCGTCGCGATTAATGGCTCCGGCGTCGGGCGTAGGGAGGGAGAGAGGGAGGGAGGGAGGAGATGATGATGATGATGGAGCTGCGAGGGGCGGGCGGGCGTCCTCCCTCCCTCACGCCGCTGACGCTGATTGGTGGAGGGGGGGCCCTTTTTGGCGTGCCCGCCCGACCGTCCCGACCAATCAGCTCGGACGGCTGTAATCAGAGGATGTCAGGCCTTCCCTGACTGGCCGTCGCTCTCCAACCCCCTCCCCCTCCACAAGGCTCTGCTTCGGCCAATCCCAGAGCCAACGTGACTCGAGTGTAACCACCCACACCCCCTCACAATGGGAAATTCGAGTCACGTGGACGAATCTTCGACCTGATTTGTGGAACGTGATAAGACACGTAGATATATAGCGCTACCTCGTTGATGCGGGAGACGGCGATTAAGTATGTATATATTGGAAAGGATCACAATTTTGCGCGTGATCAAGATATTCCTATGAGTCCACGGGGAAAGTGAAACACGATAAGTTCCCATGTGCACTTTCGTGTAATAATCACATCATCAGGGGTGACACAAGAGAGAAATATGACAGTCAGTTGATATACATCAGAGACGAAGCTAGGACGCCATTTGGTAAACATGCGATTGTCAAAGGGTCGTGCCGTCGTGCTCAAGGGTCGTACCGTCGTGCTCAAGGGTCGGTACCGTCGTGCTCAAGGGTCGTGTCGTCGTGCTCAAAGGTCGTGCCGTCGTGCTTAAGGGTCGTACCATCGCGCTCAAGGGTCGTGCCGTCGTGCTCAGTGTGTCAGGTGAGGTCAAGTGACCGTTCACGGCCCACACAACACCCGCCTCCCTCCCCACCTCCACCCTACCTACGCCTCGACGAACGGGAATGGGAACGGGAATGGGAATTCATCAAAGCTTTGAGAGGCCGGCTTGGGCCGCTGCCACCTGGATCCAGACAGAGCCACCAGCTCAAGCTGGGGCTAAGCACTGTGCACCATCAACAGCTAAACTCTAGCTTCCCTCCTCCCGCCCATCAACACCAGCCACCAACCGTGCAGCTAAACCTACTGTAGCCGTCTTCGAGGCTGACTAAGCTAACTCAGGTGCTGAGCGAACAACGTGGCACTACAGTTATGTTGGTGTGTGTGTGTGTGTGTGTGTGTGTGTGTGTGTGTGTGTGTGTGTGTGTGTGTGTGCCATACATCGCCTTCCCACGCCATCTATACAACTACCCTGGATTTCTGTATGTATCTCTTTACCCCCCCTCCCTCCTCCTCCTCTCCCTCCGTCCTCATCCCCACCCACGTCTTGCTTGTCTTGCAGCCACGCGCAACAACTTTTCTAAACCCCGCAAGCAGTTGGGACGCACACACTGGGACCAGTTATGCAAATGAGGACTGAGAGAGAGAGAGAGAGAGAGAGAGAGAGAGAGAGAGAGAGAGAGAGAGAGAGAGAGAGAGAGAGAGAGAGAGAGGTTTTTCAACAATAACTTTATTTTTTTCTACATAACGTATCTTCCTTCCTGTTTTCTTGTGCTATATACCAGCAAGGTAGGTAGTGTGTGTGTGTGTGTGTGTGTGTGTGTGTGTGTGTGTGTGTGTGTGTTACGGGGGAGAGCGTTTTACACGTGTTGCCTCGTGTCTTAACCTTGTATATACGTATGTATCGTGCTTTTGATCCTATGTGCACACACACATACACATACACACATACACATACACACACATACACACACACCACACACCTGCACACACACACACACACCACACACCTGCACACACACACACACCTACACACACGACACACACGTCTGCACACACACACACACACACACACACACACACACACACACACACACACACACAGAGGTCTATCTATCGACGGACAGAGACTCAAAACAAAAAGGTTTGTTTTTGAATGTTTCTGAAATACCGTCAAGAAATATGTCTTTTATCCTACGTTTGTCTTTGAGCTGGGGGATTGTGGGCGGGGGGGGGGGGGGGGGAGATGACGAGAGGCACCAGTCCGGATCACTGAGATAAGAGCAGCACAGCGAGGGAAGGGTGAGAGAGGGAGGAAGGGGTGGGTGGGGGGAGATAATAGATAAAAGAGAGAGAGAGGTCAGCAGAGAAGGGGAGATAAAACAGAGAGAGAGAGAGAGAGAGAGAGAGAGAGAGAGAGAGAGAGAGAGAGAGAGAGAGAGAGACTAATGGGTGGAGAAGACATAGGAAATAGAATGGAAGACAGAACAGACAGATGGGAAAGGAGAGAGAGAGAGAGAGAGAGAGAGAGAGAGAGAGAGAGAGAGAGAGAGAGAGAGAGAGAGAGAGGGCAACGGAAGATAGGGGGAGACGTAGACAGAATAATTATAATAATAGATAAGATACAATGAGAGTAAAGGAAGAGAAGCAACGGCGAGAAATGTAAAGATCAAGATAACAGAAGGACACGGTAATAAAAGATAAAGATAACAGAAGGACACGGTAATAAAAGACAAAGTGGTGCTGACCTCGACCCAACTTGTGACCATTCTTTCATTTTCCCCGACACTCTTCATTCTCTCGCCAATCACTTCTTTCATTCTTATAATCATTCTTTCATTACAAATATCTATTTTTCTTTTCTCTCTCTCTCTCATCATTTCCAATACCGTTCCTTCTTCTCCAACACCTTACGTAAATCCGTCTGTATAAACCGTCTCGTGCCTATAGAAGCGCTCTTCTCCCACTACCGAGACAACATCATTCCCAACATTTTCCTTTCCCAATACTCTTCTTCCTCCCCTCTCCCCTTCCCCCTATACCACTCCTTTCACTGCACCTTTTCTTCCTCTTCTCCTGCCTACCGCTCCGTCTTCAACACCCAAAAAGATCTGAAGTCGAGACACGCTAGTCCTCGCTCGGTCCTCCTCCTGTCACTGACGTACACGGATGCATCCTCGGTTTTTGAAACTCCACGGTAACGCCGCCCGCGGTTTCACTACGTGATGCCTACTACATCTCCCACGTAACTGGACTTAGGGCAGAAACCCGTAATCCATGATCGGGCTCCAATGATCTTTTCCGTGGTCCACAACCCCCCCCCCTCCCCTCCCCATGGATGCTTCATAGTGCCCTAGTTCGGTCCAAAGACACCACGTCGCTCCCTCTGTACCACACTGGTCCAGATTACTTTTTCTCCCCCTTTTTCTGTTTCCTAGTTTCCCTAAATCTACACCTATTCTCCCATCCCTCATGTATTCCATACAAACCAATCATTCTCTTCCAATCGTACTTGTCTATTCCATCTCCGTCGCCCGTTCCCTCCATCTACCTCCTTATGTCTCCTCCCATCAAAGTGAAGCAGATGCGCCCCCCCCCACCCACCCCCATCAATAAACCACCCATCCATCATGACCAAACACCCCCAACGCCCGCGCCTCCCCCCCCTCCCCACTTACGATTGTACCAGACACACGAGTTTCATTTTTTTTTTCCCTCATTCAATTACCATAATCTCTCCCCCCCCCCCTTCCCCTTTGCTCTCCATCACTCCCGGCCTCTCCCGCGATGCTCTGACTCCACCACGAGAATGGATAAGCCGTCCCCTTCACACAGAACCCGTCGACCGTACGACCATAATAGGTGTGTGTGTGTGTGTGTGTGTGTGTGTGTGTGTGTGTGTGTGTGTGTGTGTGTGTGTGTGTGTGTGTGCGGCTATGTGCGCGCGCCCGGGACAGCCAATTTTATGTACCATCCTACGTTTATCAACTTCACACTCAGTTTTTACCAATACCGCGGAGGTCGTACCGTCGTATCCACGTGCCATGTCCTCGCGCTCAGGGGGTCGTACCCTCGTGCTCAAGGGGGTCGTAGAGTCGTACTCAAGGCGGGGAACGCCCTCTCTCTCTCTCTCTCTCTCTCTCTCTCTCTCTCTCTCTCTCTCTCTGTAGCCAGACTGGCGTCCCACCTCCCTAGTCCGTGAGCAGCATGAGATTACAGGAGGTAATATCTGGCTCTTCCCCCGAGTGCCCAGGCCGGAGAGAATTTGCTAATGTGGTGTGAGAGATAACTCTAATCTTTATGCTTTATAAACAGCTTTACCCACTTTCTCACCAAACACAAATACCGTATATATATTATATATATATATATATATATATATATATATATATATATATATATATATATATATATATATATATATATACAGATAGATAGTTATACAGATAGATAGATAGATAGATAGATAGATAGAGATAGAGATAGAGATAGAGTGAGAGAGAGAGAACTCATGACACAGTCTTCATGTTACCCAGGATCTTTCAAAAAAGCTGCGTTTATTCCAGTAGCAGGGAAATGTAGACCCCCCCCACCACCTCTGGCGTATGGAGTTCTTTGGACGAGACGGTACCTCCAGTGATACAGCCTCGCCCAAGGGTAACTTTTCACTCTCAGTGTAACGCCATGCAGTCGCCTCCCACTACAAAACGTTTTCCATGGTGATGCCAAGACACGATTGTCATCTCTTCTCCGGCACCGATTACCAGCTGCACACGTCAGGGGGAACGGAAATGGACAGGTTTCCCCCCCAAGTGTTCTAGCTCCATGTTTTGGGTTCATAGGGTCTTGATCTCCTGAATTAGGCGAGGTTATAATGAGGTGTTGCAGGATGCAGCCCCGCCACATCGTGTATTCCGAGCGCCCACTGCGTCTGGGAAATATCTAGTGTACGCACATTTTCTTGCGTCCAGGGGAGAATTCGGGCTTTCTCCTCCTTAGTTAGGTCATAGCCAACCATCACGAAGTGCACATGGAAAAAATACAGCTCTCGGAAGCGAATTTCCCGAAACGAAGCAGAAGACTGGACGAGTGGAAGTAACATCCTTCCCTCAAGATAGCCTGAGGTACACTGAGGCGGGTTCCTGGTGCTCTCACCGTTAAACAAATAAACACACACACCTGACATACGTATATGCGTGCGTGTATGTGTGTGTGTGTGTGTGTGTGTGTGTGTGTGTGTGCGTGCGTGCGTGCGTGCGTGCGTGTGTGTGTGTGTGTGTGTGTGTGTGTGTGTGTGTGTGTGTGTGTGTGTGTGTGTGTAAACGTAAATAAAGACAAACTACACATACAGAAGGCAAAGAAACGAGGCAACACGAGCGTGAAACTCTCTCCCCGTAACACACATGTAGTGCACACACACACACACACACACACACACACACACACACAGACACACAGACACACACACACACACACACACACACACACACACACACACACACACACACACACACACACACACACATGTATGTAAATTACGAACTGAAAACCTCCAAAAACGAATCCACAGATATTCCTCACCGTAACTTCTACAAGCGCTCACTAACCACCCATTCCACACAGCCCGGTAGGCCTCTCTCTCTCCCCACCCGACAACCCACACCCATCCACCGTCAGGCACACCAGGTGTGTGTGGTGGTGGTGGCCACGTTGAGGGTCTCCTGCGGGTAACGAGGATGAGGTTGTCACCGTGTTTGTACAGTGCCCTTGCCGCTGCGGGAGGGCCTGGCCTCACAGCTCGCGCCACGTCTGCTCTACAAACAAGCGTACCGGGCCATCCCACTCTGGCTGGCTCTTGTGCAGTTACTGATATCGAGGTTACCACAGTGAGGAGGGCGGTGGGGGGTAGGGCGACATGTGTGTCAGTGTGGAGGTGAAGTGTCGTGTGTGTGTGTCTATGTGTAAGGCGAGGGGCGCGGGGATGTGTATGCAGTGGAGGTCAAGAGCTCATGTGTGTGTGTGTGTGTGTGTGTGTGTGTGTGTGTGTGTGTGTGTGTGTGTGTGTGTGTGTGGTGGGGAGGGAGAAAGAGCTTTACACTCGGGCTGCCCCGTTTCTTAACCTTGTCTATATAAACGTACCATGTCTTTACTCCCATGTGGGTGTATACACAGACACACCCATATCACCACCCCTCCCTCCCTCCCCTAACACCACACTAAGCCCCAAGGGACAAGACAGATCCCCATCCTATCGACCGGCCCCGAGGGAAGGGTAGGGACGCCTGGGTTGCGTGTGGGCCGACGACTTTCGCGCCCATGGCTCCTGCATCGGCCAAGTCGCTGGCTGGCGCCTCTCTGCCTGCGACAACCCATTATCCTCGTTCGCATCCACACCTTCCGTGTATCAGAGACGTCTGTCCGTTCCCATCCGGGAGTCTTGCCATCAAACACCTCACGAGACTAAGGAGTGCGATAATTACCCACCCCCGACAAACAAACTCGTCAAACAAGGCCATTTCCTTCTTCCAAACAGCTGCTCTGACGGCCAGGCAAACTTGAACCGGGGGAGGTTGGGGGAAGGAAATGAATTTACCCTTCGGTCTTTTACTCGGTTGACGCTGGCATTGCAATTAGTTGACGAGGAGGAGGAGGAGGAGGACCCGAGAGGAGGCAGGCAGGGCTGGCCAACACACACACACACACACACACACACACACACACACACACACACACACACACACACACACACAATGATAAGGACGAGGAAAATGAAACACGACAAGTTCCCAAGCGCACTTTTGTGTAATGATCACATCGTCAGGGGAGACACACGAATGAGACAGGAGACATAGAACACTTGAGTTTATGAATAAAGAGGACGCAAAGCTAAGACTCCATTCTTGTATCTCCCCTGATGATGTGATCATTACACGAAAGTGCACTTGGGAACTTATCGTGTATCATTTCCCCCGTGGACTCGTAGGAATATATATATATATATATATATATATATATATTATATATATATATATATATATATATATATATATATATATATATATATATATATAATTTCTATTATCTGTGGGGGGGGGAGTGCGAATGAAAAACGGGCTTTCAAGGAAACGCTTCCCGGACTGTGCTTTGTCAGTGTAAAATTTCCCCAAGCCACCAGCAAGTTAAACTACTGAGAAAAACTTTTTTTAAAACTTTTTTTTTTTCGCGGTTCATCAAAACTTTGGGTGTAGGGAGGGGGAGACCAGAAGGCTTCCACCGCATGTTTTGGTAGCCAGGATCGTTGCATGCGACTCTACGTGGAAGAAGATGGGGAGGCAAGCTGGAGAAAAATATACAGCAAAGACTTTTTGATGGCTTTACGTGGATACATGAATAGCAGTAGTAGGAGTAACAACAGAGAGGGTGTAGTAGTGGTAGTAATAGTAGTGGTAGTAATAGTAGTGGTAGTAGTAGTAGTAGTAGTAGTAGTAGTAATAGTAGTAGTAGCAGCAGCAGTGGTAGTAGAAGTAAATGTAGTAACGACATAGTAGTACTAGTGGTGGTGGTAGTAGTAGTAGTAATAGTAATAGTAGTAGTAATAGTAATAGTAGTAGTAGTAGTGGTAGTAGTAGTAGTAGTAGTAGTAGTAGTAGTAGTAGTAGTAGTAGTAGTAGTAGTGGTGGTGGTGGTGGCAGTAGTAGTAGTAGTAGTAGTAGTAGTAGTGTCAGTGGTAGTAGTGTTAGAAGTATCAATATTCTATTAATCATAAAAGGCTCACATATCCTCCGTTTATTCTGAATAAGACTTGCATTTTCTCCATTCCTGAAAACCGGACATCCATTTTCCCTGTCAGTGTAAATAAGACACAAACACTGTTGCTCGACGCAGGAGTTACATAGGCTCATGTTACTCATAAATGAATTAAAATTCTATTATTCTAAATACGACTTATACCATATCTATCATTCATATTATTATAAATACGACTTATACTCTATCTATTATTCATATTGTTATGAATACGACTTATTCTGTATCTATCATTCATCTTATTATAAATACATATTTTCTCTAACGGTTAAGTATATAGGACATTAGAAAACTCTCTTTTTATAGCAAAACCAGGATTTACAATTATTTTCACTGTTGTCTAAGATACGTTCCACCTTACCCGTTATTAGGGGAAAAAAGGATTTGCACTTTTTCTCTTTTTTCCTCTGTTATTCACAACAGGTATTTGATATGTCGTCTCTTACACAGAGAATAACCTGCCTCTTACTACGTTACTGGACTATATACCATGTTATCAAGACACAGCTACATCATCCCTACCACAGGCCGCAGTCTCCACGATCTATCTATCTATCTATCTATATATATATATATATATATATATATATATATATATATATATATATATATATATATATATATATTTTTTTGCTTTGTCGCTGTCTCCCGCGTTTGCGAGGTAGCGCAAGGAAACAGACGAAAGAAATGGCCCAACCCACCCCCATACACATGTATATACATACGTCCACACACGCAAATATACATACCTACACAGCTTTCCATGGTTTACCCCAGACGCTTCACATGCCTTGATTCAATCCACTGACAGCACGTCAACCCCGGTATACCACATCGCTCCAATTCACTCTATTCCTTGCCCTCCTTTCACCCTCCTGCATGTTCAGGCCCCGATCACACAAAATCTTTTATATATATATATATATATATATATATATATATATATATATATATATATATATATATATATATATATATATATACATATATATATATTTAGGTTTCAACATAGGGAATAGTTTAGGTAGATACGAGGGAGACTTGCACCCAATCACCAGCTACAAATGCAAGAAGATACAAAGGAGTTTGGTACCCAATCAACAGCTATAAACGTAAGTAGACATAAACAATTGGTACCAAATCATCAGCTATAAACGTAAGTAGACATAAACAATTGGTACCCAATCAACAGCTATAAACGTAAGTAGACATAAACAATTGGTACCCAATCATTAGCTATAAATGTAAGTAGACATAAACAATTGGTACCCAATCATCAGCTATAAACGTAAGTAGACATAAACAATTGGTACCCAATCAACAGCTATAAACGTAAGTAGACATAAACAATTGGTACCCAATCATTAGCTATAAATGTAAGTAGACATAAACAATTGGTACCCAATCATCAGCTATAAACGTAAGTAGACATAAACAATTGGTACCCAATCAACAGCTATAAACGTAAGTAGACATAAACAATTGGTACCCAATCATTAGCTATAAATGTAAGTAGACATAAACAATTGGTACCCAATCATCAGCTATAAACGTAAGTAGACATAAACAATTGGTACCCAATCAACAGCTATAAACGTAAGTAGACATAAACAATTGGTACCCAATCAACAGCTATAAACGTAAGTAGACATAAACAATTGGTACCCAATCAACAGCTATAAACGTAAGTAGACATAAACAATTGGTACCCAATCAACAGCTATAAACGTAAGTAGACATAAACAATTGGTACCCAATCAACAGCTATAAATGTAAGTAGACATAAACAATTGGTACCTAATCAACAGCTATAAACGTAAGTAGACATAAACAATTGGTACCCAATCATTAGCTATAAATGTAAGTAGACATAAACAATTGGTACCCAATCATCAGCTATAAACGTAAGTAGACATAAACAATTGGTACCCAATCAACAGCTATAAACGTAAGTAGACATAAACAATTGGTACCCAATCAACAGTTATAAACGTAAGTAGACATAAACAATTGGTACCCAATCAACAGCTATAAACGTAAGTAGACATAAACAATTGGTACCCAATCAACAGCTATAAACGTAAGTAGACATAAACAATTGGTACCCAATCAACAGCTATAAACGTAAGTAGACATAAACAATTGGTACCCAATCAACAGCTATAAATGTAAGTAGACATAAACAAGATTGGTAGGCAATCACCTGCTACAATCTTTAAATAGGCACAAAGGATTGGTAGCCAATCACCAGCTAGGACTGCTGAATAGACAAGATTGGTAGCCAATCACCAGCTAGGACTGCTGAATAGACAAGATGAGTAGCCAATCATCAGCTATAACCAGAGGCACAGACGCGTGCCAACAACCCTCACAAGGCCGGTCAGTTTCTCACAACATTCTACAACCTTTATCATCATCATGACCGCCGCCGCTGCTGCTGCTGCTGGCTGATTGCCCCGCGGACAACCTCACACATGTTATGCAAATTCCCTGGTTTATCCCCGTCAGGTTTTTTCCCCCCTTATCAATTCCCCCTTATCAATTTTCCCCTTATCAATTTCCCCCTTATCAATTTCCCCCCTTATCAATTTTCCCCTTATCAATTTTCCCCTTATCAATTTTTCCCCTTATCAATTTTCCCCCTTATCAATTTCCCCCTTATCAATTTTTCCCCTTATCAATTTTCCCCCTTATCAATTTTTCCCCTTATCAATTTTTCCCCTTATCAATTTTCCCCCTTATCAATTTTTCCCCTTATCAATTTTTCCCCTTATCAATTTTCCCCCTTATCAATTTTCCCCCTTATCAATTTCCCCCTTATCAATTTTCCCCCTTATCAATTCCCCTCCTTATCAATTTTCCCCCTTATCAATTCCCCCTAATCAATTTTCCCCCTTATCAATTTTTCCCCCTTATCAATTTTTCCCCTTATCAATTTTCCCCTTATCAATTTTTCCCCCTTATCAATTTTTCCCCTTATCAATTTTCCCCCTAATCAATTTTTCCCCCTAATCAATTTTCCCCCTAATCAATTTTTCCCCCTTATCAATTTTCCCCCTTATCAATTTCCCCCCTTATCAATTCCCCTCCTTACCAATTTTCCCCCTTATCAATTCCCCCTCCCCGTCCTGCGGCGACCCGGATTAATGGTCTGACTGTTGTAGTCGTTGTTGTTGTTACCACTGCTGTGGCAAACCTCACAGCACGGCCAGGGGGTCTAGGAACAAGCAGCCAAGGGCTCCGTGCACAAGGGCGGCCAGGGGTTCCCACAGGGCCAACGGAACAGCTCTATGTACGAACTTACGCCGTTAAAGAAACATCTCATTCCCTATTTTCGATGACAATATTTTCTACTTCCCATATATATATATATATATATATATATATATATATATATATATATATATATATATATATATATATATATATATATATATATATGTGTGTGTGTGTGTGTGTGTGTGTGGTTGAGAGAGCAGAAGAGGGTGTTTTGAAATGGTTTGGTCACAAGGAGAGAATGAGTGAGGAGAGATTGACCAAGAGGATATATGTGTCAGAGGTGGAGGGAACGAGGAGAAGTGGGAGACCAAATTGGAGGTGGAAAGATGGAGTGAAAAAGATTTTTTTTTGAGTGATCGGGGCCTGAACATGCAGGAGGGTGAAAGACGAGCAAGGAATAGAGTGAATTGGAACGATGTGGTATACCGTGGTCGACTTAGTGTCAATGGGCATGTGAAGCGTCTGGGGTAAACCATGGAAAGTTGTGTGGGGCCTGGATGTGGAAAGGGAGCTGTGGTTTCGGTGCATTATTACATGACAGCTAGAGACTAAGTGTGAAAGAATGTGGCCTTTGTTGTCTATATATATACTTCCAGGTATGTAAATTTTATAACACGAACAAGAATAATAATAATAATAATAATAATAATAATAATAATAATAATAATAATAATAATAACAATAATAAGTATAATAACAATAATAATTATAACATTGTTTCTATCTCCGACATCTCAATTAAATCTCGAAAGGAAACAGTTAAAAAAAACCCGGACAGAAAACGCAAAAGGATTCGCTTCGGCTCGTGATAAAAGACATCCATTATTGACACCTCACTCACTCACCCCAACCCTCCCATTTCACGCGACGCCCGTGTTTTCAGATTACCCAAAT
>NC_092234.1:50089872-50167372 GCF_036320965.1 Panulirus ornatus | reverse complement strand
TCTGTACAGACTTCCCAAATCCCGCGGTAATTGCTTAACACCGACCAATTGTAACGGTCGTGCGTTTAACACCTTAAACTGTTCGAGGGAAACGGACACGGGATCATTGCTCATTCTCTTTAGCACTATCAACAGAGTATATATATATATATATATATATATATATATATATATATATATATATATATATATATATATATATATATATATATATATATATATAAATATATATATATATATATATATATATATATATATATATATATAAATATATATATATATATATATATATAAATAAATATATATATATATATATATAAATATATATATATATATATATATATATATATATATATATATATATATATATATATATATATATATATATATATATGTATTTGCGTGTGTGGACGTATGTATATACATGTGTATGGGGGTGGGTTGGGCCATTTCTTTCGTCTGTTTCCTTGCGCTACCTCGCAAACGCGGGAGACAGCGACAAAAAAAAAAATTATATATATATTCATATTCATTTATTTTGCTTTGTCGCTGACTCACCCGTTAGCGAGGTAGCGCAAGGAAACAGACGAAAGAAATGGCCCAACCCACCCCCATACACATGTATATACATACGTCCACACACGCAAATATACATACATCTCAACGTATACATATATATACACACACAAACATATACATATATACACATGTACATAATTCATACTGTCTGCCTTTATTAATTCCCATCGCCACCTCGCCACACATGAAATAACAACCCCCTCCCCCCTCATGTGTGCGAGGTAGCACTGGGAAAAGACAATAAAGGCCCCATTCGTTCACACTCAGTCTCTAGCTGTCATAAACATTTTTCAAAGCTAATAAAAGTACGCGGTCAAACCTCACAAAGTACAACCATTGCTCACGATGCTTGGCCTCTGACCTAAACCTTGAAGGTCAAGTCAACCAAAGGTCAGGCCACCGTACTGTCGCGATGATCACTACATCGTACAAGGAGGAGGTAAAGGGTCATTATTCCACCCATTATTCCCCTCCCCCCTTAAATGGTAAATCACGTAACATCCCTAAAATGGCGAGTCAAAAAAAGATCTCCCTTAAACACAGCCAATTCCGTCCGGCAGACCTTTAACCTCTGACCTTTCGGCGGCGACGCTCGGCGGAACCCGGCTGGCTTTACTACATCAAGGTCATCCCATCCCCCCACCACACACTCCTCTCCCCTTGAACAAATTTACCCTTCCCTTCCCCCCCCCCCCGCGCTGGAACTTTACTATACTTTTAACCCAGTGAACATGTGGTCCGCACTCACCCATCCACCCTTCAGGGACAGAGACACACACACACACACAAACACAACACACAGGGTAGCGAGGGGGAACTGCTCTTAACAATGCAACAAAGAACGGTAGTATATAGTAGCACTGTTAACACGAGGTACGGTGTTATTTATGGTAATATGGTCTTAATAGTAGTAGTAGCAGTGGCAATAGTAATAGTTGTAGTAATAGTTGTAGTAGTAGAAGTAGTAGCAATAACAGAAGTAATAGCAATAACAGTAATGTAGTAGTACTAGTAGTAGTAGTAGTAGTAGCAGTAGTAATAGTAGCAGCAGCAGAAGAAGTAGCAGCAGCAGTAGTAGTAGTAGCAGTAGAAGTAGTAGTAGTAGTAGCAGTAGTAATAGTATTAGTAGTAGTAGTAACATTAGTAATACTAAGAGTAGTAGTAGAAGAAGAGGTGTTCGTTCTAGCAGCAGTAGCAGCAGCACGGGCAACAACAAGTAATGATAGTAATAACAATAACAACACCAGCTACAACACAAGTCCTAACAACAATAATAGTACGTCACAGGTGCAACACTGATGACGGTAAACACAAGGAAGCATTACTCACTCACCGACACTCACGGAAAAACCACCTCCGACGGCTCCATCATGGCGACAACACGTCGATAAAAACCGATATATATATATATATATATATATATATATATATATTTTTTTATACTTTGTCGCTGTCTCCCGCGTTTGCGAGGTAGCGCAAGGAAACAGACGAAAGAAATGGCCCAACCCCCCCCCCCCCATACACATGTATATACATACGTCCACACACGCAAATATACATACCTACACAGCTTTCCATGGTTTACCCCAGACGCTTCACATGCCTTGATTCAATCCACTGACAGCACGTCAACCCCGGTATACCAAATCGCTCCAATTCACTCTATTCCTTGCCCTCCTTTCACCCTCCTGCATGTTCAGGCCCCGATCACACAAAATCTTTTTCACTCCATCTTTCCACCTCCAATTTGGTCTCCCTCTTCTCCTCGTTCCCTCCACCTCCGACACATATATCCTCTTGGTCAATCTTTCCTCACTCATTCTCTCCATGTGCCCAAACCACTTCAAAACACCCTCTTCTGCTCTCTCAACCACGCTCTTTTTATTTCCACACATCTCTCTTACCCTTACGTTACTCACTCGATCAAACCACCTCACACCACACATTGTCCTCAAACATCTCATTTCCAGCACATCCATCCTCCTGCGCACAACTCTATCCATAGCCCACGCCTCGCAACCATACAACATTGTTGGAACCACTATTCCTTCAAACATACCCATTTTTGCTTTCCGAGATAATGTTCTCGACTTCCACACATTCTTCAAGGCCCCCAGAATTTTCGCCCCCTCCCCCACCCTATGATCCACTTCCGCTTCCATGGTTCCATCCGCTGCCAGATCCACTCCCAGATATCTAAAACACTTCACTTCCTCCAGTTTTTCTCCATTCAAACTCACCTCCCAATTGCCCTGACCCTCAACCCTACTGTACCTAATAGCCTTGCTCTTATTCACATTTACTCTTAACTTTCTTCTTCCACACACTTTACCAAACTCAGTCACCAGCTTCTGCAGTTTCTCACATGAATCAGCCACCAGCGCTGTATCATCAGCGAACAACAACTGACTCACTTCCCAAGCTCTCTCATCCCCAACAGACTTCATACTTGCCCCTCTT
The DNA here is from genome assembly GCF_036320965.1 of Panulirus ornatus. Classification (NCBI taxonomy): domain Eukaryota; kingdom Metazoa; phylum Arthropoda; class Malacostraca; order Decapoda; family Palinuridae; genus Panulirus; species Panulirus ornatus. The sequence goes on along the minus strand of NC_092234.1, from coordinate 50,164,333 downwards.
TCCAAAACTCTTGCATTTACCTCCCTAACAACCCCATCCATAAACAAATTGAACAACCATGGAGACATCACATATATATATATATATATATATATATATATATATATATATATATATATATATATATATATATATATATATATCCACCGCGATATCCAGAACTGTGAGGTGTGAGGTACAGATGAGGCAGGGGGTAACTCTGGCCTGCACACTGCCCGCTGGCTGGCTGGCTGCAGCTGTGAGTGTGTGTGTGTGTGAGGCAGCCAGGAAAGCAGACCCCGCACTTCACTCGAACCGTCGCTCGACCACGCCCCAACAATATACCCCCAACCCCTCCTCTGATCCTCCTCCTACCCCAACTGTGGAACCACCACTTTCCACGTCCTAACAAAACATTTGGTTTACGTATGTCAACACCTGCATGTACGGCAAGTGCAACTTCACCCCCCTTGTGGGCGGTGCAGGACGATGGATCGTTCGAAACGACCCAACAGCCTGTTCGCAGAACCAACTTATGCAGGAGGTGTTGTCAAATGCTCGGCCAGTGTATATACTATATCGGTAAGGGTCACGGCCCTAGATTGTTTATCAATACAGTACTGAGAAAGGTTTAAGTTGGTTATATATATATATATATATATATATATATATATATATATATATATATATATATATATATATATATATATATATATACCGCAAACGCGGGAGACAGCGACAAAGTATAAAAAAAAAAAATATATATATATATATATATTCCTATGAGTCCACGGGGAAAATGAAACACGATAAGTACCCAAGTGCACTTTCGTGTGATAATCGCATCATCAGGGGAGACACAAGAAAGAAATAACAGTCAGCTGATCTACAGCAAAGAGACGTAGCTACTTAAAAACCGTTATAAAGCTAGGCTTCAATAACCACTATTTTACGGTGAAGCCGAACTACCGTACACTTAACCTCGACCTTATGACAATAAAATCATAACATATTACAGGTTATAAAGAGTTAATCCCTTTCCCCGCAATTGATCTCGATCGTCCAATGAAATACCTTGGGAGGGAGGGAGGGAGGGATAGGTTCAGGGGAGGAGGAGCGGGGGAGCGGCAGCAGACAAACTCACACACACCGCGCGCCCTACCAACGGGATAGAAGGGCTTAAACCCGCCAATAAGAAGGCTTTAACGAGCCTTCTCCTACCAACCCCCCCTGCTGGCGAGACACGGTCACTAATAATGCCCCAGCCAGCTACACGGGGAGGGTCGGTCGTGTAGCAGCCAATAGCCTGACACGATCAATACACGGCTAGTTAGCTGGCTACCCGGCTGGTTGAACGGATACAGGCAGGACTCCGACGTGGCTTTTAGCAGAGAGGCGGGCGGGGTCGTAACGTCCTGCCAACCACAGCGCCTGGCGCGCACTGAACCCCCCCCCAAAGTTTACTTTAAATACAAAAAAAGAAAGACGAATTGTCGTTAGGTACAGTTACACATGTGGGTAATGTGAGCTATAATGTTATTGATATAACTCTTGCTTCAGGAGGAGGCGTGGTGAACAATGTCACCCACGGAGATTAACTTTCTCGAACATATATATATATATATATATATATATATATATATATATATATATATATATATATATATATATATATATATATATATATATGGCAACATTTCGTAGCTTATGATTGATACCAAACGCCATCAGTCATGCATTCTGCAATTACTTTTATATTATTCACACACACCCTGGGCAATGAATAACTCTCTCTCTCTCTCTCTCTCTCTCTCTCTCTCTCTCTCTCTCTCTCTCTCTCTCTCTCTCTCTCTCTCTCTCTCTCTCTCATCTGCCGCGTGAGAACAAAAGTTGCCAAATAGGATTTACAGTGTGAGTGGCGGCCGCCTAATTATTGCCGGGAGTTTTCACGTCCGGAGACTCGAACCCAACTTTCCCGCGCAGTGTGTTTCTTGCTGTCTGTCTGTCTGGCCTGCCTGCAGTCGGTCTGTCTGTCTGTCTCGTGACCTGACGGGGTTGTGGTCGACCCTGTCCGTTCCTCCTGTCTTCCTGGGGTTGTATGTCGACTTCGACGCCCGTCAGTTCTCTCGTCTGTACGCTTCATGTCTGTCTGTCTGTCTCTCTCCAACTGTTCAGCTGTGCTGCCTGTCTTATTTCTCTCTGCGTATATGCAATATTATTCATGTCTCATTCCTTTCGTATCTTAATGACTGTGTCACATTCTCAATTTTTCATTTGCACCTCATAATTCATTCAAGAATTGTTTGTTATCTTTAATGGTTTCTTCGGTATAAGAAAAACGCTATCTCGTTTTCCTTTCCCTCTATTTGTTCACTCTATCTGTTCATCTTGATCAACTACAGAACAGCATGTAGAACAACTACAGAACAGCATGTAGAACAACTACAGAACAGCATGTGTGATGTGAATGTGGTAATGGTCGCGATGTTGGCGATGGTTGATGATGATGATGTGGTAGTTATGGTGGTGGTGGTGGTGGTAGTACTGGTTATTGTGATGGTAGTGGTGGTGGCCGTGGTAGTACTGGTTATGGTGGTGGTGGTAGTGCAGGGTAATGTAGTGGCGGTGTTGGTGGTGGTGTTGGTAGTGGCACTGATGGTGGTAGCAGCGGTGGCGATGGTGGTGGTTGTGTGGTGCCGGGAGCCATCTAAGGTTGCAGAGGGAAATATGGCCAGTGTTCCTGGAAATCATTAAAGAGGGACGCCTGGAATTCATGAATTCCAGGAGGGTGTTTGAGGGAGGGGGGGGGGCGTGTTGCGTGCCCGCCCGAGGTCATGAGGTGCCAAGAGAGATATATGGCACGACGTGTCACAAAGTACACCCAAGTGCCACACCCTGACCAGGGAACATACAATGTTGCACATGTGTCGTCCTGTGCCAGAGGGACGAACCTGCCGTGAGATCCCTTTGCACACGACGGCACGACCCGCAAGCGCTGATGACCCGGCATGTGACCTGACCTACCCACCACCCCCACTCTCCTTTGCCGAGGCCTGGGGGTCGAATGCCAGGAGGTAGGACAACAAGCCAATAGGGGCGCAGCGGTATGCAGAGGGGGTGCCAGAAGGCGGTCGACCGAGGTGTGCCACAGAATGCCACGGGGAACCAGATGGTGGCACAGACCTTCGGGACGTGCGTGAGGTGGTGAAGAGATGATGGAGAGAGAGAGAGGAGGAGGCTATACCAAGGGAGAGAGGAGGGAGGGGATGTTCGCTGAGTCTCAGGGAGTGCCAGGGAGTGTCAAGTGGACCGGGAGAACAACATGTGGATGCTGGGGGCAGGAAGGGGTGAGGAAGGGGCCAGGAAGGGGTGAGGAAGGGGCCAGGAAGGGGTCAGGAAGGGGTGAGGAAGGGGCCAGGAAGGGGTCAGGAAGGGGGCAGGAAGGGGTGAGGAAGGGGCCAGGAAGGGGTGAGGAAGGGGCCAGGAAGGGGTCAGGCAGGAAGGAAGGGGCGAATAAAGTAACAGGTGTGTCAAAGCGACCAGGATGGCCACACCTGGGAAGTACGAACGTGTCAGAGGAACGAGACGATCTCGCTGGGTGACGTGCGTGTGCCGGACGTGCTGCTGGGTGCCACCGATGTGCCAAGAGGGGAGGGGAAGGGAAGGGGAGGGGAGGGTGAGGGGATTGAATGGGAGGGGGAAAGTAAGACCGAAGACGTGCAAGGGTGTGCCAGTGCACACGTGTATGGTGTCGGGGCTACCGAATTGTGTCGAGGGGCCAGATAAATAGACAGATAGATAGATAGATAGATTTGATAGATAGATGGATAGATAGATATAGCCGGAGAGTCCCATGGTAGACGGCAGGGACGCCAGACGATGCCAAGAGGGATGTCACTGGCTGGACGTCACGCAGGACGTCACGTGACACCAGAGAGAGGGAGGGGGTGTGTGTCGTGTCACACGAGGGAGGAGGGGTGTCAGAGGGAGCCGTGAGGCGGTGTCAGAAGGACGGTATGCAGAGGGACGTGGCACTCATGCCGCGCTGAATGATGCATGACGTTCACCATTCACTAGACCAGGGATGGGTGTGGGGGAGAGGGGGGTGGGGGAGAGGACTAGGGGGCAGGGGGAGGGGAGGTCCCCTCCCCCTGGCCCAGAGGTGGGAGGGAAGACCAGGGACCAGGGATGAGGGACCACAGACCAGGGATGAGGGACCAGGGTTGAGGGACCAGGGTTGAGGGACTAGGGACCAGGGTTGAGGGACCAGGGATCAGGGATGTGTGACCAGGGACAGGGACCAGGGTTCAGGGATGAGGGACCACAGACCAGGGATGAGGGACCAGGGACCAGGGTTGAGGGACCAGGGTTGAGGGACTAGGGTTGAGGGACCAGGGATCAGGGATGTGTGACCAGGGACAGGGACCAGGGTTCAGGGATGGGAGACCAGGGACCAGGGTTGAGGGACTACGGACCACTGGGTGGGTCTTCCTCGTACCATGGGGTGGGTTACCAGGTACTACTATAAAATACATCTTTAAAAACAGTATCGAAAAAAAAATGTAAATGTTCTATAAAGAAAAAAGAATAATACACAGAATATTGCTATGATTCCCCTCCCCCCATTGAATCCCCCGGTGAATCAGCAGGAGCTACGAGTCAATGAATATCGACTCGTGACGTCACATCACATCACATCACATCACATCGCATCACATTCATTTACGTTTCATCCTCCTCCCCCCCACCTCCCTCCACCCTCTCCCTTCTCCTATACCCACGTCTCGTAACTCTCCTCCGTCTCTCATTCCCCGAACATCCATCAGTATCTCTCATTGATCGCATTATCTCTCGTTGATCGCATCATCTCTCATTTATCGCATTATCTCTCATTGATCGCCTTATCTCTCATTTATCGCATCATCTCATTTATCGCATTATCTCTCATTTATCGTATTATCTCTCATTTATCGCATCGTCTCTCATTTATCGCATTATCTCTCATCGCATTATCTCTCATTTATCGCATTATCTCTCATTTATCGAATTATCTCTCATTTATCGCATCGTCTCTCATTTATCGCATTATCTCTCATTTATCGCATTATCTCATTGATCGCATTATCTCTCATTCATCGCATCATCTCTCATTAATCGCATTATCTCATTGATCGCATTATCTCTCATTTATTGCATTATTTCTCATCTATCGTATTATCTCATTTATCGCATTATCTCTCAGTTATCGCATTATCTCTCATTTATCGCAGTGTGTTATGATGATCCTCATCATCTTCTCTCGGTTACGTGCAAACAAGACGACACACTGGTAGTCGTCAACACAGTGAACATCAGGTGGCGAGGCAGGAAGGAAGGAGGAGGAGGAGGAGGAGGAGGAGGAGGTGTGTGTGTGTGTGTGTGTGTGTGTGTGTGTGTGTGTGTGTGTGTGTGTGTGTGTGTGTGTGGGTTTGTTTTCACACATTACAAACGAACGCCATGTTGAAATCATGTCTTTGCTCTTCTTGTTTTCTTTTTTACACAAGCACGATCGATCAAACAGCCATATTTACTACGGTCACTACGGTCGATGGCGCCCGGCGTTCATTTACATTTACAACCCTCCCTTGGCCCTCCCTCAGCAGGAACCAATAACATTACGTTTTCCTCCTCCTCCACCTCCTCCTCCCTCCTCACTCGCTCATGCCAGATAACTTTATTCACTCGTATCTCCCTAATCTAATTCTCTCTCCTTCTTTCTTTTCCTTTTCATTTCTTTCATCTTGAATAGCCCTTCGCGTGGTCGTCCAATACACAGCCTCTTGCATTATCAACAGTGAGGTTTTTGATGTAAACTAGACACTTGCTTTCGTGGGGGGGGGGGGGGGGTGGAAGCCCTCTCTCTCTCTCTCTCCTGGCTGGATTCACCGGCGTCAGAGAGAGCCTCTCTCTCTCTCTCTCTCGATGGTGGTGGTGGTGGTGGTAGTACTGGTTATGGTGGTGGTGGTGGTGGTGGTAGTACTGGTTATTGTGATGGTGGTGGTGGTGGCCGTGGTAGTACTGGTTATGGTGGTGATGGTGGTGGTGGCCGTGGTGGTAGTACTGGTTGTGATGGTGGTGGTGGTGGTAGTAGTACTGGTTATTGTGGTGGTGGTAGTGCTGGTTAATGTAGTGGCGGTGTTGGTGGTGGTGTTGGTAGTGGCACTGATGGTGGTAGCAGCGGCGGCGATGGTGGTGGTTGTGTGGTGCCGGGAGCCATCAAAGGTTGCAGAGGAAATATGGCCAGTGTTCCTGGAAATCATTAAAGAGGGACGCCTGGAATTCATGAATTCCAGGAGGGTGTTTGAGGGAGGGGGAGGGGCGTGTTGCGTGCCCGCCCGAGGTCATGAGGTGCCAAGAGAGATATATGGCACGACGTGTCACAAAGTACACCCAAGTGCCACACCCTGACCAGGGAACATACAATGTTGCACATGTGTCGTCCTGTGCCAGAGGGACGAACCTGCCGTGAGATCCCTTTGAAAACGACGGCACGACCCGCAAGCGCTGATGACCCGGCAGCTGACCTGACCTCCCACCACCCCCACTCTCCTTTGCCGAGGCCTGGGAGTCGAATGCCAGGAGGTAGGACAACAAGCCAATAGGGGCGCAGCGGTATGCAGAGGGGGTGCCAGAAGGCGGTCGACCGAGGTGTGCCACAGAATGCCACGGGGAACCAGATGGTGGCACAGACCTTCGGGACGTGCGTGAGGTGGTGAAGAGATGATGGAGAGAGAGAGAGGAGGAGGCTATACCAAGGGAGAGAGGAGGGAGGGGATGTTCGCTGAGTCTCAGGGAGTGCCAGGGAGTGTCAAGTGGACCGGGAGAACAACATGTGGATGCTGGGGGCTGGAAGGGGTGAGGAAGGGGTGAGGAAGGGGCCAGGAAGGGGTGAGGAAGGGGCCAGGAAGGGGTCAGGAAGGGGTGAGGAAGGGGCCAGGAAGGGGTGAGGAAGGGGCCAGGAAGGGGTCAGGCAGGAAGGAAGGGGCGAATAAAGTAACAGGTGTGTCAAAGCGACCAGGATGGCCACACCTGGGAAGTACGAACGTGTCAGAGGAACGAGACGATCTCGCTGGGTGACGTGCGTGTGCCAGACGTGCTCCTGGGTGCCACTGATGTGCGAAGAGGGGAGGAGGGGAGGGGAAGGGAAGGGGAGGGGAGGGTGAGGGGATTGAATGGGAGGGGGAGAGTAAGACCGAAGACGTGCAAGGGTTTGCCAGTGCACACGTGTATGGTGTCGGGGCTACCGAATTGTGTCGAGGGGCCAGATAAATAGACAGATAGATAGATAGATAGATAGATAGATAGATGGATAGATAGATATAGCCGGAGAGTCCCATGGTAGACGGCAGGAACGCCAGACGGTGCCAAGAGGGATGTCACTGGCTGGACGTCACGCAGGACGTCACGTGACACCAGAGAGAGGGAGGGGGTGTGTGTCGTGTCACACGAGGGAGGAGGGGTGTCAGAGGGAGCCGTGAGGCGGTGTCAGAAGGACGGTATGCAGAGGGACGTGGCACTCATGCCGCGCTGAATGATGCATGACGTTCACCATTCACTAGACCAGGGATGGGTGTGGGGGAGAGGGGGGTGGGGGAGAGGACTAGGGGGCAGGGGGAGGGGAGGTCCCCTCCCCCTGGCCCAGAGGTGGGAGGGAAGACCAGGGACCAGGGATGAGGGACCACAGACCAGGGATGAGGGACCAGGGACCAGGGTTGAGGGACCAGGGTTGAGGGACTAGGGACCAGGGTTGAGGGACCAGGGACCAGGGATGTGTGACCAGGGACAGGGACCAGGGTTCAGGGATGAGAGACCAGGGACCAGGGTTCAGGGACCAAGGACCAGGGTTGAGGGACCAGGGTTGAGGGACTAGGGTTGAGGGACCAGGGATCAGGGACGTGTGACCAGGGACAGGGACCAAGTTCAGGGATGAGAGACCAGGGACCAGGGTTGAGGGACTACGGACCACTGGGTGGGTCTTCCTCGTACCATGGGGTGGGTTACCAGGTACTACTATAAAATACATCTTTAAAAACAGTATCGAAAAAAAAAATGTAAATGTTCTATAAAGAAAAAAAAATAATACACAGAATATTGCTATGATTCCCCTCCCCCCCCCCCCATTGAATCCCCCGGTGAATCAGCAGGAGCTACGAGTCAATGAATATCGACTCGTGACGTCACATCACATCGCATCACATTCATTTACGTCTCATCCTCCTCCCCCCCACCTCTCTCCACCCTCTCCCTTCTCCTATACCCACGTCTCGTAACTCTCCTCCGTCTCTCATTCCCCGAACATCCATCAGTATCTCTCATTGATCGCATTATCTCTCATTCATCGCATCATCTCTCATTTATCGCATTATCTCATTGATCGCATTATCTCTCATTCATCGCATCATCTCTCATTTATCGCATTATCTCATTGCTCGCATTATCTCTCATTTATCGCATTATCTCATTGATCGCATTATCTCTCATTCATCGCATCATCTCTCATTTATCGCATTATCTCATTGATCGCATTATCTCTCATTTATCGCATTATCTCATTTATCGCATTATCCCTCATCGCATTATCTCTCATTTATCGCATCATCTCTTATCACATTATCTCTCCTTTATCGCATTATCTCTCATTTATCGCAGTGTGTTATGATGATCCTCATCATTTTCTCTCGGTTACGTGCAAACAAGACGACACACTGGTAGTCGTCAACACAGTGAACATCAGGTGGCGAGGCAGGAAGGAAGGAGGAGGAGGAGGAGGAGGAGGTGTGTGTGTGTGTGTGTGTGTGTGTGTGTGTGTGTGTGTGTGTGTGTGTGTGTGTGTGTGTGTGTGGGTTTGTTTTCACACATTACACACGAACGCCATGTTGAAATCATGTCTTTGCTCTTTCTTGTTTTTCTTTTTTACACAAGCACGATCGATCAAACAGCCATATTTACTACGGTCACTACGGTCGATGGCGCCCGGCGTTCATTTACATTTACAACCCTCCCTCGGCCCTCCCTCAGCAGGAACCAATAACATTACGTTTTCCTCCTCCTCCTCCTCCTCCCTCCTCACTCGCTCATGCCAGATAACTTTATTCACTCGTATCTCCCTAATCTAATTCTCTCTCCTTCTTTTTTTTTCTTCCTTTTCCATTTCATTTCTTTCATCTTGAATAGCCCTTCGCGTGGTCGTCCAATACACAGCCTCTTGCATTATCAACAGTGAGGTTTTTGATGTAAACTAGACACTTGCTTTCGTGGGGGGGGGGGGGGGGGTGGAAGCCCTCCCTCTCTTTCTCCTGGCTGGATTCACCGGCGTCAGAGAGAGCCTCTCTCTCTCTCTCTCTCTCTCTCTCTCTCTCTCTCTCTCTCTCTCTCTCTCTCTCTCCTGGCTGGATTCACCGGCGTCAGAGAGAGCCTCTCTCTCTCTCTCTCTCTCTCTCTCTCTCTCTCTCTCTCTCTCTCTCTCTCTCTCTCTCCTGGCTGGATTCACCGGCGTCAGAGAGAGCCTCTCTCTCTCTCTCTCTCTCTCTCTCTCTCTCTCTCTCTCTCTCTCTCTCTCTCTCTCTCTCTCTCTCCCTTTGGAGTGAGTCTCTCAGGCGTCTCCTCCTGGTGGGCACTTGTGAGGCCCTCGTCCTCCTCCTCCTCCTCCCCCCTCGCCTCACGCTTTGATATCAATGTTGCTTTTCACCAACTCAAACCCAGTTAGGAGGGTTTCTTGTTAAGAATTCCCCTGAAGATTTACGCCTCTGAGAGAATATTTATCTTATATATATACATATATATATATATATATATATATATATATATATATATATATATATATATATATATATATATATATATATATATATATATATTCCTATGAGTCCACGAGGAAAGTGAAACACGATAAGTTCCCAAGTGCACTTTCGTGTAATAATCACATCATCAGGGGAGACACAAGAGAGAAATATAACATTTGATATACATCGAAGAGACGAAGCTAGGACGCCATTTGGTCCACATGTGATTGTCCAAATCACATGTGGACAATCACATGTTTACCAAATGGCGTCCTAGCTTCGTCTTTTCGATGTATATCAACTGACTGTTACATTTCTCTCTTGTGTCTCCCCTGATGATGTGATTATTACATGAAAGTGCACTTGGGAACTTATCGTGTTTCATTTTCCCCGTGGACTCATAGAAATATCTTGATCACGCACAAAATTGTGATCCTTTCCAATATATATATATATATGTATATATATATATATATATATATATATATATATATATATATATATATATATATATATATATAGCTCGTCATTTCCCGCGTAAGCAAGGCAGGGTCAAGAACAGATGACTGAGCCTTAGAGGAAAAATTCCTCACTTGGCTCTTTGCTCTGTTCCTTCTCTTGGAAAGTAATATAGGAAGGGAGGATTTCCAGCCGCCCCTCCCCACCCTCCAGCCCTCTTTAAGTCGCCTTCCATGACAAGCAAGGAATACATGGGCAGTATTTCTTCTCCCCTTTCCCAACGGATAATACGTATATATACAGCTGCGCTTCCTCCAGTAACAGGGAAACTTAGGCTCCTTTGGGGACAACAGAATGCCTCTGAAGAGACGGTCCTCACAGTGACTCATGCTCACCCAAGGTAACTCATATTCTTCGAATGTTGTGTAACCTCCTGCATGCGGAGTACGGTAACACATCTACAGACTTAGGAACTCCCCCACACGCCAAGGAGCGCATCATCCAGTCCTTGTTAGTGCATCATCACACACACACACACACACACACACACACACACAGAGGGCTGGGTCGGGAGGTCAGGAGGTGTGTTGTCGAGCGAGGGGAGGTGGAGGAGGTGGTGGTGGTCGTCGTGAATAATGAATAACCTTATGTAACATGGAAGGGGGAAGGAGGTTAGGTCTTCGCCTGTCCTGAGTCACCATGGGAGAGAGAGAGAGGGAGGTGGTGGTGGTGGAGGAGGAAGCCGCCGGGACCCCTTGTCCTGACACAGGGAGAGAGGCACCCGGGTCGTTCTCCTACCCGCAGGTCGTACCCTTCTGGCCTTGAAGGGCATCGAGAGAGAGAGATATAGGTCGTGATGAAGGGTCGTTCGTCGTAACCCTTCGTACTCATATAGAGATCGCAACATCCGGTCCAAGGGTCGTGCTTAGAGGGTCGTGCCATCGTGCTCAGGGGTCGTAGCCTCGCACTCGCGGGTCGTTCCGCCGTGGTCGAGGTGTCGTACTGTTGCCCTCAGGGGTCGTAGTGCCCATCATCTTTTCATCCCCTCACCTTTAATAGTTCAACCATCTCTTATCCACCAATCAATTTCAACGCCTCCATCAACTGTTCACTCCACATTTCCGACATCCTCCACCCAATAGGGCCAACACTTCCAACATTTCCAGTTAACCGAGCATCTTCCGTATTTCCAACATCTGCCAACACATCAACTCCAGCGTTTCCAACAACTGCACATAACAAATTCAGTATTTCCAACATCTGCTAAGGCAACAACGTCACCAGAACATCCATCACAAAAGTCCTTTTTTTTTCTTTCTTTCTTTCATTTTTTTGTTTCCACGCACCACTCAGCTGTGCGGTCAGAGTCAGCTGTTCAGCTAAACAGCTGATCTGGGCTCAGCTGTTGTGTCATTCAGACATCTTCGTGACGCTAAGCGAATCTTCTTAAAGAGGATTAGCTGCTTTTTAAGGCCAGAGCTGACCCGAGGCGCCCCCCCCACACGACCACTTACTGCGAGTCGGGCTTCGTGGTGGTGGACGACCACCACCACGACCACCACCTCCACCACGACCACCACCACCTCCACCACCACGACCATCACCACCTCCACCACCTGTCTCTCGTGGGATGATCCGAATCAAAGGATTGGGGAAAAAAAAAACAACTTTGCTTGGGAGATTAGCCGTCTACGATGATTAGGTGATTCGCCAGGCAGCCTTATGTGAGGGAGTCGTTTGGGATTCGCTACTCATTGCTTCACCATCGCTTCCAGTTATCTGTAACTGTATCGTTAATGCGTCTTGCCAACGGGGGTAATTACCACATCTGTTCCTTGCAAGTGTAACTGTTCGTTGATGAGTGTTGCCAGAGGGTAATGATGACAGCAGTGATTACAAGCAATCGTGATGCTGTAACAACGGACGCTCATCATCCATCACTCGCTTCTGTTCCCTCCACACGGCCGCCAGGACCATGTCAACCTCGCCACCGGGCCCGAGTTCCAGAGGAAGAATGGATCACTGGCCCTCACCCTGGCTTTCGTCCCTAACAACCCCCTCTACTAACTCCCACCGCCCTTCCCTTCCCTTCCCTTCCCTCCCTCCCTCGCGCGCCCCCTTCGTGACGTCACGCCAGGCCCGGGGCACGACCAATCAATACCGACGAAGTAGTATGAGGACCCAGGTCAAAGAAGGAGTGGTTGAATAAGCCAGGGCATTACTTACTTACTTTACCCCGATCATCACCGCTACCACTACTACCGTGGGGAAACGTTATATATATATATATATATATATATATATATATATATATATATATATATATATATATATATATATATATATATATCGCGGAAGCAGGCGATTCCACGCAATGTCTGGGACATTAAGACCATCAAGTGACCTGTGACCTCACCCCACCATCCGGGGGACTCTCAGAGGGTCGACCAGGTCAGCACTGCTGGCTCAATGGACGGGGGGGATGATGGACGGATAACTGTCCATCGCCTGTCGTGAGGGGTGGATGGATGGACGGAGCCAGCCTGGATGTCGACAGAACCTCACAATGAGGACATGAGAAGCGCGCCTCATCTCTCTTCCTCCCTCGACGACAGCGATACAGGAAATATATTTCCACAGAAATGAAGGTGAGGAAATTACCATGAACTGAATTAATATTGGACATAAACTAGGAACAATACCATTGCCAATAACCTTACAGGTATCGTAAAATTATACACGATATTGTCATGATACACAATCTATCGCAATACTATACCAGACATCGTCATACTGCATACGGTATATTAATACCACACTAAATATCGCAATACAAAGCAAGATATCGTACTGCTACATTAAATAGCGTAACACCATACAAATTATCGTAACTGTACAAAATACCGTAACGCTATACAAGATATCGTAATCCTACACAAAACATCGTAACCCCATACAAAATATCGTAACCCCATACAAAATATCGTAATACTATACAAAATATCGTAATCCTACACCAAATATCGTAATCCTATACAAAATACGTTAACGCAATACAAAATATCGTAATGCTATACAAATTAGTGATAGAGCCAAACCAGAAGATACGTTAGTACCATACAAAAATATCGTATGCAATAAATCATCAAATATCGTACAGGTGGGAGGATCACCGGTACGTGGCAAAAGACACAACACACCAGACCGTAAGGGACATATTCCCTGAAACATCGCGAGGGAAACGCCCATATCATAAACCTGGCGGTGGTAGACAGGAGCCCCCCCCCGATCTATGACGATATAAGATGCGATTATCGCCTTACGTTCACCTCCAGAAATACTGCTCCTTACTCGCCCCCCCTACGACAACGCTGGCTGGAGACACGAACTGAAATTGTTGATGTTAACAAGACCCCACGAAACAATGACGCTATACCCATATCCACCGCCGCCCACCGCACACCACCACCCCATGCCACTATTCCCCCCCACCTACCCCATAACCCCTCCAATACCCATTGGAAGGGGTTATCGTAAGACCCGGAGGATATTTCATTAGGGACGCCCTTGTAGCACTGCCATAGAGAGGGAGGGAGGGAGGGAGGGAGGTAGGGAGACGCCCCTGTAATACAGGGAGGGAGGGAGACGCCCCTGTAATACAGGGAGGGAGGGAGGGAGGGAGGGAGGTAGGGAGACGCCCCTGTCATACAGAGATATTGGAAGAGATACAGAGGCTTTTTTTTTGGTGAACGGGAGGCCGAGAGAATGCGGGGAGAGATGACCTCCTCCCAGAGAGATACTACATGGCAGAGATCTAGAGGTACGGTACGAGAGGTAGGAAGATAGCGGGAGAGATGGCCTCCTCCCAGAGAGATACTGGAACTGTACGAAAGGCAGAGAGATAGCGGGAGAGATACCCTCCTCCCAGAGAGATACTGGAACTGTAGGAGAGGCAGAGAGATAGCAGGAGAGATAACCTCCTCCCAGAGAGATACTGGAAGTGTACGAGAGGCAGAGAGATAGCAGGAGAGATAACCTCCTCCAGAGAGATACTACATGGTAGAGATCTTGAATTACTTTACGAGAGGCAGAGAGATAGCAGGAGAGATAACCTCCTCCCAGAGAGATACTACATGGTAGAGATCTTGAATTACGGCACGAGAGGTAGAGAGACAGCTGGGAAAGATGATCCCTTCCCAGAGTCCAAACCATTGATAAAGAATAAACTTATCCTTCTACAAATCTCTACTTCTTCCCTTCTCTTTATTTACTCAATATCTAAGACATAATTCTGCGTGGGAGTCCTGATGAATCTCCTCACAGCTCTGAGGATGTATAGGTGTAGAGGGTGGGTGGGGGAAGCTGTCTTATGTGTGGCGGGGTGGCGACGGGAATGGATGAAGGCAGCATGTATGAAAATGCACGTGTGTATATATGTATATGTCTGTGTATGTATATGTATGTATACGTTAAAATGTATATGTATGTATATGTGCGTGTGTGGGCGTTTATGTGTATACATGTGTATGTGGGTGGGTTGGGCCATTCCTCGTCTGTGTCCTTGCGCTACCTCGCTAACGCGGGAGACGGCGACAAAGTATAATAAATATAAATAAGAACAATATAATGCTAATGTTGATGACAAGTGAAGTGCAAATAAGGTGAGTCTGACCTGTTGAGTGGCACGCAGCAGGGGTGGAGTGCCACACACACACACACACACACAACACACACACTAATCAAGTGGACCACATCTGCATGACGCATCCACCAATCAATGCTCTCCCCCCCACCCACCACCACCTCCTCCCTCTCCCCACTCTCACACTCTCCACCACCCGGAGTCCACTCCCTCCCCCCCCTCCCTAATCATAAGCGGGGAGGGATAGGGGGAGGAAGGGGGAGGGGGTTAGGATACCCTCCTCCGGTAGGGCGGTGACATGCGCTGGGCACATATGAGAGAGAGAGAGAGAGAGAGAGAGAGAGAGAGAGAGAGAGAGAGAGAGAGAGAGAGAGAGAGAGAGAGAGAGAGAGAGAGAGAGACCAACCACAGTACGTCCAAAGCACGGCCTCGCCCTTGCCTCCACACCACACACACACACACACACACACCCGTCCAGCACACAGGTGTGTACACCTCCCTCTCTTACCGTCAATATTACGGGGAACACCTGCCTGCCGTGGGGTGGGGGGGAAGACGCCCCTGCCGCTGCGCCCCCCCCACACACACACACACCACTACCTCCACATAAGCCACGACGCCCAGACCAACTCCATATTTCTCCTTCCTATCGTGATGGACATGACATGGCCTTTATCATGGCTATCCAGAGTGGGGGAAGGTGAAAGAGTGTGAGCTAAAGAAGTGATGGTATGAATCACAACATATCCGGTGGTTGCTGACATGATTCTCGAAGGTACGAATGTGACAGGGAGAGAGGGGAGAGACGAGAGAAGGAGAAGAATCCGAGGAAAGAAGAGAGGGGGATCATAACGGTCAATCCTCGCGTGGTTGGGTGTCCGCAAGAAAAAAAAAAAACCACGGGAAGCAGCGGCTAAGACGTGTGCCTCGAGTAACAAGGCTTTTCTGGGCAGGAATACGAGCAGGAAGACACCCGAGACCAGAGGCCGAAATGATAGCTGTAGAAGAGGTGAGAGGAGAGAAACATCAGGGCGGTCAGAGACGTGGCGCCTGGGTGATTGGAAAAGACGGGAGGATGATTGACGTTCTACACACGATAACAGAACGGTGGAGGAGGAAGGAGGAATGACCTGCCTCAGATGTGTGAGTAGTACTCCAAATGGACGACATATAAACCTTCCACATAGGAGACAGCTTCTCAGAACAATCACGGCGCTTACAGATCACCCTCAGCTTTCGAGCTGCGGACTTTCTCGTGTTGTTTATGCGGGGTTATCAGGACACACCGGAGAATGATAGGTTATAACCTGCATGTTTATGGTATTACAGGGTTGAATTGCGGGCAGTCTGATATTGAACAGGAGGGGACGACACGCGTGACACTTAGAGCGAGATATAGGTAGAAATTGCGTTTTAAGCATCAATGGATTTACCCAGGTTACTATTCAGCAGCTCCGACATACTGCAAAGATCCAAATCCAAAGAGAAGATATGTTGGTTAGTACCAGAGAGAGAACGAGTGTTAGAGGGAGGATGGCAGGGGAAGTATGTTAAAGCGCGAACAGCGGAATCATCAACATTAAGAACGGACGGGGTTAGAAAGCTGGTGAGGTGAGAGAGACCATCTATGAGGAGAAGAGGCGACAGGACACAACCCTGAGAAACACCAGTGTCGATAGGATAAGAGGAAGAAAGGGAGGTTCGCTCCTCAGTGAACTACAGCTATGATTCGACTAGAAATCACGCTGGACTATAGATGACGCTGCTCCTATGAGAGAAACGAAGTAGGAAATATGAATCCAGAGGATAGAAATCTAATCTGCTAAGACTTATGCCACACCTCTGTTATAGCCTTGGGAAAGGTGGGTAGGGGTGGGGAGCTGCGTACGCCAAACACCTCACCCACAATCCCCGAAGAGAAGACGGTCAGAGGTGAGTCACACGAGAGAAGCGATCACGAGCAGATCCTCCACCGTGAAAATCGTCCTGGTGATCGGAAAGAAAGGATGAGATTCTACGAGTCTGACAAAAAAAAAAAAAAAAGTATGAGTAAAGTAGACGGTCAAAGCCAGTGGAGCCGATAGAAGTGATAGCACTCGCGGGACCAGAGCAGGAAGGGTGATAACAGTCCACTTTCTATAGGGCGGGCCGCACCAAGGGCACGTCTATCAGAAGGAAGAGTCTAGGCTTTTAGACCGAGAGGAAAATGGGCCAGCGAGGATCTGCGACGGCCCGGAGGCACATTCCTTTGGTCCTCGAGGAGATACGCCATCTGGGTCGAACGCCCTGACCATCTTCGATGATAGGAAACTCCTCCAATGATCCTACACCAGGAAAAAAATATAGAGGCCATAGGATCAGGGAAAGGAGATGGGAGGGGAACGCTAAACGTAATAGCGTCCAGAGTAGAACCAGGGGGACGGTAAGGTGGGCGAGAGCAGCGGCTGGAACAGGCGGAGTGGGAGCTGTAGGTTGTGATCAGGTCGCGAGACACGAGTGGAGAGGTGGGGGTTACAAATGTTAGCACGGACGGTGTGGGTCAAGGACTGGAGACACTTATCAGTCAAGTGACTGGTATGAGGCAGCCACCGGACCAGGGAGGTACTCCTCGCCTGAGTCAAGTGACTGGTGTGAGGCAGCCACCGACCACGGAGGTACTCATCGCCTGGATATCGGGAGGGTTAGTGAGGTCGACGGCAAAGCAGCGGCGGCGCAGTGAACCAGCACTGCGGTGTTTGTTGCGTTCGCTTCCCTCCCTCCCTCCCTCCTTCCCTCTCCCCCACGCGTAAGTCTTTCTCTCTCTCTGTTTGCTTCACCTGCACGTGGGTGACTGGCA
The DNA here is from genome assembly GCF_036320965.1 of Panulirus ornatus. Taxonomy (NCBI): domain Eukaryota; kingdom Metazoa; phylum Arthropoda; class Malacostraca; order Decapoda; family Palinuridae; genus Panulirus; species Panulirus ornatus. The sequence goes on along the minus strand of NC_092234.1, from coordinate 50,146,596 downwards.
TTTAGTTCAAGTCCCCACACACACACTCTCTCTCTCTTCCTCCCACACGTTACGCCTCACTCTCTCAGCTCTTGATTATCTCGACTCTATACAGCGAAAGATCTTAACATTACGCGTGTGTGCACCTTCTCAGCCATCACGATCCTGGGCGAAAACTACCGTAGCGTTACCATATGATACAGTACAGTACAAGAGTCACCTCACACCGTACTTCCATCCTATTCATGTATACAGGTGTACAGGTCTGTGTATAAAGGTATTTATGCGAATTAGGTTATACAGGTATACATCGGGGATAATCACTGTAATACTACATTCAAATGAATATATCAAGAATTCATTATATTATTCCTGTAGCTCCAAGTATACAGGTTTCGTGTCTAGAAGTGTGTATGATTACCGAGTTAGGTATACGAAAATATGGAGATACAGGGTGGGGTTGTACACGATGAAGGAGGGAGGGGTTGTAGAAAGACATGACTGTTCATACAAGATAAAGAATTATACAGTCAGAACAGACGTGACTGTAGATATACAGCTACATAGGTATACAGGTAAGATGATGAGAAAAATACATACATATACGGATAGAAGTATACATACAAGTAGATATACATATGGAGGTAGATCTTTGGGAAGAGAGGAAAAGCTAGGGATGAAGGACCACCATTGGTCAGGTGGTGAAGGAGGCTTTGGGGTATCGGGGCTGAGCTTTGGGGTATCGGGGCTGAACATCCTGAGTAGTGAGGACGGATCTCCGCAGTCACACACACACACACACACACACACACACACACACACGTACCCGCAGATGTGGAGCGGTTGTACTGGCGAAAGGGACACTGCCGCACCACCTTGCCAACGCTTCTAATAACAACAAACATGCGACCATGCGTTCCACACCGCTGCCTGGCTCCGTCTTCGGCTTCCTCACGCCTTCTCCTACGTCAACTTCACGTAGTACGCTATATATACTATCTCCTCCATCTTAATATCATTATCTGTCAATACTTGCTTTCTTTTTCCCCTGGGTTGTTTGCTGCTTCCATTAGTTTCCGTGAGGAGACCAGCACCACGAGGAATTACCGTTGGGATGCCTCCTGTCTTCGCACAGCCAGGCCGTGAGTTCCTCTCCCTCCCTACATTACCCTTGCCTCTCCCTATGATTATACGGACCTTTAAGGGTCAAGTCTACAAGCACCTCGGTAGTTCTGGTTACTCGATTCAGTAATTCTTTTTTTCTTTTTCCATCTGTTCCGCTCGCCCGATGTGGCCGCGTCTGGGACGTGTTTGGTCGGCAACGTTACGTCGGCCACCATGATGAAATATATATATATATATATATATATATATATATATATATATATATATATATATATATATATATATATATATATATATCCTCAAGGCTACGCTGCCGATTACCTGATGGTCAGAGCGAAAATTGGAGAGAGAGAGAGAGAGAGAGAGAGAGAGAGAGAGAGAGAGGAGGGATCAGATGAAGTCGTCATATCCAAGGGTCGTATCATCGTTTCTCACGGGTCGTACCGTCGTCCTAATCAAGGGTCGCATCATCGTGTCCAAGCGTCGTACCGCCCTCCTGAAGCGTCGTAATACCCTACTCAAGGATCGTAATGTCCCGTTGAAAGGCGTCAAGACCCCACGTATCTTCCTCCCTTCCTCTTTACGTCCAGTTATGCTACCCAACAATTATATACATATATATATATATATTTTTTTTTTTTTCATACGATTCGCCATTTCCCGCATTTGCGAGGTAGCATTAAGAACAGAGGACTGGGCCTTAGAGGGAAAATCCTCACCTGGCCCCCTTCTCTGTTCCTTCTTTTGGAAAATTAAAAAAAAACGAGAGGGGAGGATTTCCAGCCACCCGCTCCCTCCCCTTTTAGTCGCCTTCTACGACACGCAGGGAATACGTGGGAAGTATTCTTTCTCCCCTATCCCCAGGGATATATATATATATATATATATATATATATATAGAGAGAGAGAGAGAGAGAGAGAGAGAGAGAGAGAGAGAGAGAGAGAGAGAGAGAGAGAGAGAGAGAGAGAAAGAAAGAAAGAAAGAAATATAGATAAATAGACAGATAGATATATAGTGAAGAAAGAATACTTCCCACGTATTCCCTGAGTGTCCTACAAGGCGACTAAAACGGGAGGGAGCGGGTGGCTGGAAATCCTCCCCACCCGTTTTTTGATTTTACAAAAGAAGGAACAGAGAAGGGGGCCAAGTGAGGATATCCCCTCAAAGGCTCAGTCCTCTGTTCGTAATGCTACCTCGCTGACGCGGGAAAAGGCGAATGTGTGTGTGTATATATATATATAATTTTCCAAAAGAAGGAACAGAGAAGGGGGCCAGGTGAGGATATTCCCTCAGTGGCCCAGTTCTCTGTTCTTAACGCTACCTCGCTGATGCGGGAAATGGCGAATAGTTTGAAAAAAAAAAAAAGAAATATATATATATATATATATATATATATATATATATATATATATATATATATATATATATATCCTCTCCTGCCGAGGCCTGCGAGCCACGCACGGACGAACACACGCGTCCGTCTCCATCACCCGCACTTAGTGAACTTAAAATCTTGTGGGTTTAAAAGTGATTTATTACCAAAAACCTCCCGAACACGCCATGGTCCCCGACCATTTGTCGGAATATGTATTAAGTCGTACGTCAGGCAGAGGAATTCTAATCCCTTCCTGTACGATACTCTGGGTGTTGTGTGGTTCTGAGCTCGTGCAGCTAACGCTATATCATAACGCTATATCATCTACTGGTTCATTCATGCTTCATCTTGGGTTTTTTTTCTTTCATGAAGTCTACGATCTACTCCGTACGTTCGAGCGAATATATGCATATATTAATGTATTATATATGCATGTGTGGGAGTGTGTGTGTGTGTGTGTGTGTGTGTGTGTGTGTGTGTGTGTGTGTGTGCGTGTGTGTGTGTGTGTGTGTACACAGACATATATCAAGGGATTACTTCCCACATACGCATTATTCCCTTCTCTGGTCCTTGACCACACCTAACCCGAGACTGGGGGACTTAAAATACCCCATCTGTCCACCGCTCGCCCTGCGGGGTCGTCACGGGTCATATGCCCCCCCCATCCCAGAAACGTCATGACCCCAAGCATCTCCTGCGCTAATGGTCGTTCACAGGGAAAGACCACACTGTGTCCCTGTCGTTATCAGACGACCGCTGACCTGGCTAACTAACTACCACACGACCATTGACCTCCTGGCTGACTAATTACCACACGACCATTGACCTGGCTAACTAACTACCACACGACCATTGACCTGGCTAACTACCACACGACCATTGACCTCCCAGGCTAACTAACTACCACACGACCATTGACCTCCCAGGCTAACTACCACACGACCATTGACCTCCCAGGCTAACTAACTACCACACGACCACTGACCTCCCAGGCTAACTAACTACCACACGACCACTGACCTCCCAGGCTAACTAACTACCACACGGCCACTGACCTCCCAGGCTAACTACCACACGAACAGTGACCTCCAAGGCTACTTAACTACCACACGACCATTGACCTCCCAGGCTACTTCAATACCACACGACCATTGACCTCCCAGGCTACTAGCTACCACACGACCATTGACCTCCCAGGCTAACTAACTACCACACGACCATTGACCTCCCAGGCTAACTAACTACCACACAACCATTGACCTCCCAGGCTAACTAACGACCATTGACCTCATAGTTGGAGAAGGCACTGCACTTGTCGTTGCTCGAACACCCTTCCAGGTCATAATGCAGCCGAAAGTATCTATAAATGGCTCGTCACTGACTGATATCTATATGTCTATCTATCTATCTATCTATCCAATCTATCTATGTATCAATCTATCTATCTATCTGCCGATTCGATGATTAAACTTTCCTTGCTACTTCATGTCTTTGTAGACATGTCTATCCCCTTTGACTAACCAACTCTCTCTCTCTCTCTCTCTCTCTCTCTGAGATCCGGCCTCATTTGAAACTCCGAAGAGAGAGAGAGAGAGAGAGAGAGAGAGAGAGAGAGAGAGAGAGAGAGAGAGAGAGAGAGAGAGAGAGAGAGAGACGGACAGATTGAAAAGAAGAAAAAAGGAACATTCATCATATGCCGAGTCAAGTGGGAGACAGGATCGTACGCTGAGAGAGAGAGAGAGAGAGAGAGAGAGAGAGAGAGAGAGAGAGAGAGAGAGAGAGAGAGAGAGAGAGAGAGAGATGGAGACAAAGAGTTTCCATCTCGTTGCAGAGGGGGGGGGGGGGGAGCAGCAGCAGCAGCAGGAATGCAATTCTATCTGAAATGTTTGACAGAGGCAAACACATCCTTGCGGGTACCACCAGCTGCCAAGACTTGCAAATTTGACACGTATATTATATTCTCACGTGAGCGGGGTCGTTCTCCCTACGTACAGCGAGGGAAGGAACCGCTCAGAGGGGCGCGGGAGGACGTGTGTGTGTGTGTGTGTGTGTGTGTGTGTGTGTGTGTGTGTGTGTAATAAAGTTGGTGACAGATAGATATATAAATTGGTACATACATACATACAGAGAGAGAGAGAGAGAGAGAGAGAGAGAGAGAGAGAGAGAGAGAGAGAGAGAGAGTGTGTGTGTGTGTGTGTGTGTGTAATAAAGTTGGTGACAGATAGATATATAAGTTGGTACATACATACATACAGAGAGAGAGAGAGAGAGAGAGAGAGAGAGAGAGAGAGAGAGAGAGAGAGAGTGTGTGTGTGTGTGTGTGTGTGTAATAAAGTTGGTGACAGATAGATATATAAGTTGGTACATACATACATACAGAGAGAGAGAGAGAGAGAGAGAGAGAGAGAGAGAGAGAGAGAGAGAGATTGCTTTCTCTTTCATTCTTTCTGTACGTCCAACTTGGATAAACTTTTAACCTTCCCTCACCCTGACACACCTCGGCCTCACACCCTCACACACACACACACACACACAAACACACACACACACACCTCCCGTGGCGCCCCTGGTAATCCTACGTCCCTCCCGGTGATCTACCTTCGTGCGGTCCACCACCCACCCACCACCACCACCTCCACCACCACTCCCTGTGTGGACGCGCGCATGGGGTAGTGCGTGTACCTGGCGTGGCATCACCCACACCTCGGGGGGTCTCTCTCTGCAAAGACTTGGGCTACTGACGCGCGCGCGCGCCCCCACCACCGCCCCCGCCCGCGCCTCATTTTCCGCTCACCTGCTCCCGCTTCTGCTGGCGACCTATCCTTCTGCTAGAGGGGGAAAATACATATCTATACAAGCAGTGGCATAACAGATCTCAGATTTGGAGGACCCGTCCATGTACCACCGTCCTCCTCCAGGACAGATCCCAACCGTTTCCAGGGTAGTCCTGAACTCCACGTTTTCTTTTAAGCATCTCTGAATCCCAAAGTCTCTCTCTCTCTCTCTCTCTCTCTCTCTCTCTCTCTCTCTCTCTCTCTCTCTCTCTCTCTCTCTCTCTCTCCCTCCTGCGTCCTTCCTACTTTTCATTAACGATTTCCGATTCCTCAACAATGGCCAAATGTACTCACGTTAAAGCCACGACGCACCACTGCCTTCCTTCAGTTCCAACCCTCCAATCCCCGTCGTCGTCTCTCCCTCGAACCACGTCACGTCTCGTGTCGTCACGACCCACTCCACCCACTCGAACCACGTCACGTCTCGTGTCGTCACGACCCACTCCACCCACTCGAACCACGTCACGTCTCGTGTCGTCACGACCCACTCCACCCACTCGAAGATTTGAGCACGACTTCTCTCCCGCCCCCCGGTGCTGAAGACGTGACCCCCCTAATGCGTCTAACGTCGCTAAAACCTATCATCATCCAATATCCATCTCTGAAAACACCCTTACCACCCCTATTCACACCTCACCCATGACACTGGCTCTAATATACCCTCCCCCTTCCGCCTTCCGCCATCACCCAACCACAGCAAACACGTCTGGGTGCATACTTCCCTAACACCTAACGTGTTGATGGAGATTCCCCACAAGACATCAAGCGCCAAGCCCGCCTCTACCAGAACCTGGGAGTCGCGCTCACAGGCCGAGGAAAAGGAAATGTCCTTCCCCTTCTGAACTCTTCCTCTCTGCCTGTGGGGAAGTACTACTTCCTCCTCGTGTGGAGTACTGTCCCCCCGCACCCAGGGAGGTTCTAGCTCTATGTGCAGTGCTTACCTGGTGAGGGCCAAGGGCAGAGCAATCCGACTCATCAACTCTCCCTCAAGACGGATCCATTTGCACTACGCTGCACGGCCCCGCGTCTCTTTCCCCCTCCTCCTTTACAGATGTTGCTCCCGCTTCTGCTCCCGAGGACTGAATGCCTGTGTGCCCCCCAGCAAGAGGAGTGAATGCCTGCGTGTATATATATATATATATATATATATATATATATATATATATATATATATATATATATATATATATATAAATTATCTATGTATCTATCTGCCACTATTTCTTTATGAGTGAGCCTTGATGGCAACGCACCTGACTTTGAGCCTGTGTTCAGCGTCGGAACCTCACAATACGTCCCGTCATTTTGAACTGTTGGTGACGCCACAGCACTGATTCTAACGACGCGCTTGACACTGTGCCCCGTAAACCCCTCATCACGGCCACAGGAATGCAGCCGCCAGCGATACCGTGAAGTGAATGTGGGAGTGAACGCTACACTCGAGCGAATTTAGCAAGAAAGGCAAATTAAGCGAAGTGAGCAAATAACGCTACGCTTGAGCGAAGCGAGCAAGAACGTAGAGACGAATATCGTATTCTTCAACACGTGATACTGTAGCGTATATACATATAAGAAAAATGGGTGGTATGTATGAGCTGGAAACAGTGGTGGCTCTCGAGATCTAATGGCCCTTTGGGGTCAATGGTCGTTAGGGCAAACGACATGAACAGACTAGACAAAGACAATGAGGTGGAGGTCAAGGTCTGTCTGTCTGTTTCAAAGACAGTGGGGTGGAGGTCGAAGGTCTGTCTGTCTGTCTGTTTCAAAGACAGTGGGGGGGGGAGGAGGTCGACGTCTGTCTGTCTGTCTGTTTCAAAGACAGTGGGGGGGGGAGGGATGAGGTCGAGGTCTGTCTGTCTGTTTCAAAGACAGTGGGGTGGAGGAGGTCGAGGTCTGTCTGTCTGTCTGTTTCGAAGACAGAACAGACAGACGGCTGTGTCGAGGACGGGTGATAATGATGGTGGTGACATGAGGGGGGTATCACCGACCACACCCGGGTATGATTCTCAAAACCAGAAGTGGTATTTTGACGAGACACAAAGGAGCAACGTTGATAACAGGGGATGATATGGATAATAAGGGGCGTTAGCGGCAATGTCACGGGATGACAGTGATGATAGAGGGGGGTGTGTGTGGTAGTGCTATGGGGGTTAGGGGTGGAAGGGATAGCAGATCTCAAAGACAATGTTAGGGGATGTATTTAGCTGTTGGTGGGGGGGAGTTATATGGGTAGGGTAGGGTGGGCCGTCCGTTGCATAGCAGAGTCTTGTCCCCCAGATGATAAAGGCGGGTGATAAGGATGAAAACACCTTGCTATGCCTAGCTGTGAGGCGAGGTTAAGAGGCGTGTTACCAACTCCGCCCGCCGTATGACGTGTTATATATTCCGTATCAACAAACACAGTTGTCCTCCACTCCCGGCTGCACTACCTGGTAACTCGTCTTTCGTGATACACGAGACACTAAGATTTGTTCTGGTACACGTGTTTGAGCACAACACGACCGTGCGACCAATGAACACGTATCTCCCGCGTCCAAGGGGTCGTACCTTCGTGCTCAAGGGCTGTACCATCGAACTGAAGGGTCGTACCTTTGTGCTCAAGGCCCGTACCATCGAACTGAAGGGTCGTACCTTCGTGCTCAAGGGTCGTACCTTCGTGCTCAAGGGTCGTACGTTCGTGCTCAAAGGCCCGTACCTTCGTGCTCAATGGGTCGTACCTTCGTGCTCAAAGGCCCGTACCTTCGTGCTCAAGGGTCGTACCTTCGTGCTCAAAGGCCCGTACCATCGTGCTCAAAGGCCCGTACCTTCGTGCTCAAAGGCCCATACCATCGTGCTCAAAGGCCCGTACCTTCGTGCTCAAAGGCCATACCATCGTGCTTTAAGAGGTTAAGATATCCCCTGAACCACTAGGGAGAACCACATCGTGGCAAGCAAATGCCATTCCGACACAGAACCGAAGTGGAAAAAGCCTCGTCAGATCACCTCCCCCCCACCTCACACACACACACACACAACCACCACACTGATCTCTCTCTCCATCACCATGGCGGCGAAGATGACGATGACCGACGTCCTCCCTCAGTCATGGCACCCCAGGGAGTGAGTGAGGGAGCAGGAGGAGGAGGAGTATATATGAACGGACGGTGAGAGAGCTAGACCTAGAGAGGGAGGGAGAGAGAGTAGTATATTAACGGACGGAGGGAGAGCTAGACCTGGGGAGGGAGAGAGGGAGAGTAGTATATCAACGGACGGTGGGAGAGCAAGACCTAGGGAGGGAGGGAGGGAGAGTAGTATATTAACGGACGGTGGGAGAGCTTGACGGGCCTCCCTCCCGCCTACCTCAGCACCACCTGGGCTGAGCCCCCCCGGCCGTACATCGGGCTACGGGAACCCACACAAGTCCTCGGGGTGGGACCACACGAGGCTCAGATCCTCTTCTGTATGGCTTCCCCTTCCAACAGGTAGCCACCGTGGGGGGTGGAGGAGGAGGAGGAGGAGGAGGAGGAGGAGGAGGAGGAGGAGACGGTGAGTCACTCCAGCCTCCTCGGAAGGACTCGTCCCCGACGCTGATGTCTTCCTAGCCTATGGCGATTGGAATCGCATGTTTACCAAATGGCGTCCTAGCTTCGTCTCTTCGATGTATATCAACTGACTGTTATATTTCTCTCTTGTCTCTCCCCTGATGATGTGATTATTACACGAAAGTGCACTTGGGAACTAATCGTGTTTCATTTTTTCCCGTGGACTCATAGGAATATCTTGATCACGCGCAAAATTGTGATCTTTTCCAATATATATATATATATATATATATATATATATATATATATATATATATATATATGTGTGTGTGTGTGTGTGTGTGTGTGTGTGTGTGTGTGATAGTTTGCCTGATAGATGTGGAGCGGTGTGGAGCGGTACGGTGCGGTGCGGTGTGGTGCGATGTGGTGGGAGGAGGCGTGGATGGTATGGTAATGAGGTGGTGGGTGTGCTCTCAGGCGTCAACAGCTGGGCCGGTCGTGCACAACACACCTGGAGGGGGTGACGTGGTGCCGCCTCCCTCGCGAGCCCCCATGCTCTCCTCATGCCCCCGATGCTCTGGCCCAGAGAGAGAGAGAGAGAGAGAGAGAGAGAGAGAGAGAGAGAGAGAGAGAGAGAGAGAGAGAGAGAGAGAGAGAGAGAGTCTACGAGATTTTAATCTGCGGCCGGACAAAATGGTAGACAAAATGAGACAGAAAGATGCATAATAAACATAATCTGCAAATAAATAAAACCAAACCGTGTGTGTATAGATGCCATCGCATGACCATCACTTGCTATCAACAATTGTCGTCAACCAACCATTTCCCCGCCGGTCCACTGTGGCGTTACCATTTCCCCTGTCCACTGTGGCGTTACCATTTCCCCCGTCCACTGTGGCATTACCATTCCTGTACCTGTCATGTGTGGCAGCCACCCACCCACCCACCGACCATCACGACCCGCCTGGGTATAATATCGTGAGGGTTAGCGGCAGATGCACACGGCGAGCCAGCGCTTCACTGGCTTTCAAGTGTCACTCCCGTGGCCCAGGTTTGCTCTCGTTTCTTTCTGCCTCCACTCCCACTACACGAAGGCTCCTGGCTCCCAGTCAACAAACACACACACAATCCCTCCATCTCACACACGACACTCGATAAGGTGTAACTCACACGACTCGCTCTTCGTAACTCTCTCCCTCAATATATATTCCAGCGGTGAGCGGCACGCGCGAGCGGTCGCATTTGAGCAAAGCCTCGCCGTCAGTAATCGTCATCATGTGGAGGTACTTCCTTGATACCTCCTCTCCACACACACACACACACACACGTCTATTATATCTGCAGCTTCCCTTAGTTTTGTTGTGGAGATCAGCCACACGAGGATGGGTCGTCGCGATGCCTCCTCTCCAGGCACAGCAAGGAGGTGTGGAATCCTCAAAGAGGTGTGGAATCCTCTTACTCCCTCCATCCTGCCGTCGTCTTACTACAGCCTTCTCCACCTTCGTGAGCCAGGTCTACAAATACCTGAGGAAGGTATACTATCCCATTTTTTTTTTTTTTTGGATTTTTCTTCAGATCTCTGATCAATTCGCTTCTCCAACCAACATGGCCTCTATGGGAGAATGTACTCACAAAAAAAAAAAAAATCGTAGTCCCGTATTTCTAATCACCTCTCTCGTTTACTTTCTCTCTTTCCTCCTCTTTACTCTCTCTCTCTCTCTCTCTCTCTCTCTCTCTCTCTCTCTCTCTCTCTCTCTCCATTAATCACTTCGTCTCTTTCCCTCCATTTTCATCTCTCTCTCTCTCTCTCTCTCTCTCTCTCTCTCTCTCTCTCTCTCTCTCTCTCTCTCTCTCTCTCTCCATTAATCACTTCGTCTCTTTCCCTCCATTTTCATCTCTCTCTCTCTCTCTCTCTCTCTCTCTCTCTCTCTCTCTCTCTCTCTCTCTCTCTCTCTCTGTTAATCACATCTCCGTCTCCTTCCCCCCTCTCTCTCTCTCTCTCTCTCTCTCTCTCTCTCTCTCTCTCTCTCTCTCTCTCTCTCTCTCTCAGTACCATTAGTGAAATATTAATCCCCACCCACCCTCCCCCCCAAAAAAAATAATAATATCTTTCAATATATTTTTTTCATATACCCGCCCCTCCCCCCCCCCCCCCCTCAACCCTTCGTAATTAATCAGAAAGGTCTCGTGTAGGTGTAGGTAGGACTCGCTCGCCCGCGATGCGTAAATTCTTTAAATATAATTTTTTTCCCTACATAATCCTCGGGGATTTTATATATTTCATTTTTTTTTTTCATACATAAAATTCTCTTGAGAGTAAAGCCTTCTTTGTCGTACTTTTCTTCCCAGGGAATTTGACTGGAAAAACTCCAAGACGTATGTAACTTTACGGTGCGCTTGTTGCCAGACTCGAACGCATCCGACCTCCGTTCCGGTAGTCACTTGTTTACCCAATGGCGTCCTAGCTACTACGTCTCTTCGTTGTAGATCAACTGACTGTTATATTTCTTTCTTGTATCTCCCCTGATAGTGTGCTTATTACACGAAAGTGCACTTGGGAACTTATCGTGTTTCATTTCCCTGTGGACTCATAGGAATAGGATATATATATATATATATATATATATATATATATATATATATATATATATATATATATATATATATATATATATATATATACATATATATATATATACATATATATATATATATATATATATATATATATATATATATATATATATATATATATATATATATATATATACCAGAGGACTCTGGAAATTGCATGTGGTGCCATCTGGGGACCATAATTCGAGTGACAGCGTCGACCTGTGTTACTTCCTAGGCAGTTTTCCGCGAGGGGGAGGACGCTTCTTAATATATATATCTTGTGTTTTGGTCTGGCCCTCAGAGCTCAGCTGATGGCGCTCCTTGAGAACGGGGCGAGGGACGACACCACTAGGCGATACTGAGTGAGGAAGAGAACCCCAGTGTGGTGAGGGCACAGAAGATAATGCAACGGGCTTCCAACGCAGACAGAAGACGATGACAGAGAGAGAGCAAGAGAAGGAGAAACACACAGGGGGCACAGAGACATGGCCATCATGAAGGACTGAAGATATAAGTGGAGGGGGGGAGAGGTGCTTAAGTCAACCATAACAGTTGATATGTAGATGAATGTAACACACACACACACACACACACACACACACACACACACACACACACACACACACACACACACACACACACACACACCTGAGCAAATGCACCGTCATGAAGATGAGACACGGTGAAAGAGCGGTCTGAACACGATTAAAATCTTTCAGGAAATAAGCTTCAGGATTCCGTGTTTGAGGAGGACTTGGGAGTTGACAGACGTCCCCAACCTGTCGCCAGAATCCTGCATTAGAAGAATAGTTAAGGAGACCGACTGTGTCTGCTGGCAAATATTAGAATACCACTCGAGTTCTGGGGATGAGGAAATATTCAGCAAGCTGTTGACGTAGTACATACGGCCGTGCATAGAAAATGCTTCACGGGTGTGGTCCCCTTACGGATATACAAAGTGTTAACTGGCTGGGTCTAGACTGAAAGCAACAGGGACGATGCTGGAATTAAGGGAGCTGAGTTACAGGGAAAGATCTGAAGCCTTAAACTGTTGCCCACTAGATAAGATCAAAGGTTGAGGAGCGAATTGAGCATAACCTTGAAGTCTTTGAATCTAGAGTGATGTTCTTAGAGAACTGTAGGGTTAAAACAACCACTGGACAGAACATGGAATTAAGCAAAGAAAAGAAAAGTGTTTTACAAAAAGATGAGAAAAAAAAGAAGTAATTCTATAGCACCAGAATGTTGGACGAATGGATTATACTGAACGAGGATGTGGTGAATGTGGACAGCATTCAGAAGTTGTTAAAAGTTTAAAATGTTGTACAGTTGTAGAGAATGTTCAAGAGATGGGGGGGCCACACGAGTTTGAAACTCCGTACAATACAAATAGAACATGACACACACACACACACACACACACACACACACACACACACACACACACACACCTACTGCGTGGTAGTCGGGAACGTTATATATATAGTATCACCAGGAAAGCATACTCGGATGGCGGACGTGAGGAATGGACATCACGTCATGAATATCAAAATTGCATTGAGAGAGAGACGTAAAAAAAAAAAGGATACTAATTTCACCTCTTTATAATTACACCGTGGAGCGATCTCTGTAAAAGAGTCCAGCAGCTTTTACCCAGGACCTCTTCCTCAAGGCTCCTGCAGCCCAAGGCAGAGCCACTTTGGAGTGAGGAGAGTCCTTTGACGAGGCTGTACCCCCGATGATACACAGCCTCGAAGCCAATGGCGACTGTTTTCGCTGCCTGTGTAATCCCCTCGTTGGCGGAGCCCGGTTAAAAAAAAAAAAAGAACAAACACGGATCAGGATGTATTTAGGAAGATGCTCGCCCATGATAGCTATACTCGCATGACGCAGGCGTGTGTCTCCAGTTCTTACCTTTCTCCTCGATCTCCAAGACACTGGAGAGAGTCCATAAGGAACAGGCGACCCAAAAAACATCCAACCTCAACTCTGGGATCTGAGCCACAGGGGGAGGGATTAGCACAACTGTAATTACCACACCTGCGGTGCGGAAGGTCATCACTGTGGTGGGGGGAGGGTGGTGTGGTGTGTGACATGAGTAGAGAGCTTTTAAAACCCCCTCGATCGATTCCGTGAGGAAGACTTGGTAATTCACTGGGAAGGAGCCGTGGCAACCCGAGGAGAGGGGTCGTGGAAGAGGTGTGAGGAGGGGAGGAGGAGAAGAAGCCTATAGACGGAAGCAATTGTGGACAGATGGGACAAGACACGCGATGAAGATGTGAACACCTGACACACGATCGAAAGAGTTGAACGGAAGGGGTGAGATGTATCAGAGGCGAGGATGGGGGATCACCCAGCAGCACAACACAAGCAGGTATATATGGACAGACGTACGTACTCAACAGTGGAACAAACACAGACACGCCATCCAATCCCACGGTGGCGTTTCAGAACTTTTTAGTTCCGTATCAACCTGGTCATCCAACGGAGCCAGCAATGGACTCAAGTTAACATCATTTATGCCAGTGGTTCGCAATCTTGCCTCGGTATGTTCTATCCTCGCGAATGATCCGTATGATTATAACTACGTATTCAGCAAATACAAGTAAGGAGAATAAGTATTTAAGAGACAATGGTTTACATATGTGGATTAAATACTGTGTGGTTGATCAAAATCGCCATTACTCGAACATTCCCAACCATCGTCCAACTTTTTAAAGTTCTGTGTATTATCCATACTGACTATCTCCTCAGTCAGTCTACTACTCCGTTCATCTACTACTCTTACACTGTAAAAGTCCCTCCTTAAATCACTTTCAACAAGTCTTCCATTACTTCATGTTATGTTCTCTGGTCGTTCGATCCCTAAATCTTTCTAATGAATTTTCAGTCTATGTCATTAATCTCGTTTGAAAACTTAGAAGCTGTGGTCAGGTCACCCTTCACTCTTCTCTCTTCCATAGTGAGCATACTTGAGGCTTTCAGTCTTTCCCTGTTAACTCCGTTCTCATAATTGTGATACCATCTTTATTACCATCCTCTGGACCTTCTCTCTTGGCTCTTCGTGTTTCTTTCGGTGCCGTGACCAAGACATGAGAAGCATACCCCAATGTTTGGCCTTATGCAGGCAGGTACTTAGACACCTTTATGCATATTTCTGGGGTGGGACGCTGGCGTCAGGTTGAGAGGGATGTCTCCTCCCGCGCCCCTCTCACGACACAGACTGCTGCAGCTCGGTTCCTGCTAGATGATATTCATATCGAGGCCTTCTCTCGCCGTGACCCATCCCTCCTACTTTACATTCACTCGAGTTGAATTTCATCAACCACGTATCAGACTAGCTTTGGAGGATGACTAGGTCCCCTTGTTAAGTTGATGCAATCCTCCTCGCTCTCCATTTCTCTCATGAACTTCGCATCATCCGCAAACATATTCAGATAGCAGTGTATATATCTCCTGGCAGTCATTTACATAGATCAAACAGGATATCGGTCCCAAAGCAGAACCCTGCGGCACTCCGCTAGTGACCTAAACCCACTTCGAGAAGGCTCTTCTGACATAAGTCCTCTGTTCCCTTCCACTAAGATAATCTATCCATCGGAGGAATCCTCTCATCATTCTTACATGGTGATGAAGTGTCAAACGTTTTCTGGTAGTCCAGGTCCAGACAATCCACTCCTCCTTCTCTGTTGTCCAAGACAGAGCTCACTCTCTCGTAGAAATCTTAAAGGTTTCGTTGCACATGACCTTGTCCCAAAACCTTGGTCTCTCTCCCTTAGGTAGTTCATTCTCTGCAGCAAATCACCCATTTACTTTCTTATTAACCTTCCCATTACCTTACGGACCACAATCTTATGTGAGAAGGGTCTGAAGGTCAACGCCTTACGGACCACAATCTTATGGGAGAAGGGTCTGAAGGTCAACGCCGCTTCCAGATCTTTCTTACAGAGAAGTAGGACGTTTGCCCTTTGCCACTCCCTTGGGACTTTGCCTTTCTCCAACGACATCTTGTGGCTTATCAGCACATATGGCTGAAATTTTATCAAGGGCATGAGCCTTGTGCGGGTCACGATCTTTCAGTATTAATGGCGTCTTTCCTTGAGTTTTCAATGCATTTTAAGACCTCCTCTCCATTTCATCTCTAAGGTCTTGGGGCCATGGCGTCTTCCACTGTGAAAACACCCTTGAACTTGTCATTCACTTCCTCACATATCCTTGTATCACCCTTGAAAACTCTTCTCCCTGAATCCTTCTGCCTGATTACCTGCTCTTTAGATTATAATTTACTCCTGATGAATTTATGGAAAAGTTTTGGAATTTCTCTTACACTGTTCACAATATTCTTATCAAAGTTTCTCTGCTCCTCCTTTCGTAATCTGCTGCACACGTCTGATGTAGTGTTATCGTACCTTACACAAGACACTGGCTGGTTGGTCTCCCGCCTCCACTCTCGCCACAGCCCGTCTCGGAGCGCCATCAGCGTTCGACATCTTTTATCACACATCATTCCCTCCCACTTCCTCGGCTTGTTCTCTGTATCTGAGGCTAGAGATACCCGCGCTCATACTCCATTATAAACTTCACACAATCGTCCAACACATACCCAAGATACCTGGCTACTGAACTCCATTTCCCATGTCGTGTTACCAAAGACACTGTTGGGTTTTTTTCTGGTTACTATCATCGCATCTCCTTTACGATTTTTGTCTCGTTTCTGTCCTTTTAACGACATTGCACTACATAATCACTTTACTACATCATCACTTTTTTTCTAGCATGTGTATCGTATATGATATTCTCAAAATGTGTGTGAAAATAATAAGATCCAACAATAACAGTGTATCGGTCCCTCCTATCTTAAGTGTCCTTCCTAAAAGGTTGGTAAAGGAAATTTTCCTGTACGCACACTAAAAATCTGGCGTCTCCATGACTTCCCATTTCCCAAGTACATCTCTTTATAAGCTGAAATGTCCCATTATCAGAACTTTACCTTCTGTGACAAGTGCGTGTTTTACACATCCACATATCCTCTACCACTTCTGAATCCACACTGTTCCTCCCTAGTCTGATGTTCTGTCCTTACTTTCATCCTCTAAAATCAATACCCTCTCTCTCATACAACTTACTAGGTACACTCAAACAAACTCACCTTTATATAAACCCCTTGCATTTATAGAATGGCACTATACATGCATTCCACTAATCTTCAGGCACCTTACCATGATCCATAAGAACAATGAAAATTCTTAGCAACCAATCAAGTCAACCCGTTTCTTAATCAATTCTACTGCAATACCATCTACTCCAGCCGCCTTGCCACATTTCATCCTACGCAAGGCTTTCACCACCTCTTCTCTCTTCACCAAACCCCTCTCCGTGACTCTCTCCTTCGCATACCTCCCGACCCAAACACTGTACATATACCACTCTATTATCCAACAGTCCTTTAAATTACTCCATCTCCTCACTTCATTACTACCTGTTATCACTTCCCCTTTACCCCCTTCACCGATGTACCCATTTGTTCTGTTTTTTCGCACATGATTTTCCTCCTTCCAAAACATCTTATTCTCCGCACGGTTTATTGATGCTTACCCTAACTCTTATTTGCCCTCTTTTTCAACCCCTGCACCTTCCACTCGACCTTCTCCCGCATTCAATCATGCATTCTTTCTTCAATTTCTTAGTATATATATATATATATATATATATATATATATATATATATATATATATATATATATATATATATATATATATATATATATATATATATATCCAGAGATAAGATAGGTGGGCCCAAACACAAACTCTTTTTAACAATCATATGTAAGGAGACTGTTCCCCCAGTGCGTTCATCCCCTGACCTTACCACCAGTAAATGTTTTAGAGCAAGTCCAGTATCAACCACACTAACCTCTCCCGGATATCACCCACCCACATCAGTACTTTAATGGAACGAACAGGCGCCATGACCTGAGACAGCGACTCCTATCTGTTCTCTTGATACACCTCTCGCTTCACCACACTTAAGATATATGAGGCCAGCTTATAAAGATCCTGTAGTGCACACTTCCTCGGCCACTAGAGGACAGAAATCTGTCCGAAACGTTATGGAGAATGCTGGATGTCGGCCACATAGTACAGGTTTACAATCAATAAAGTACATTAGCTAGGTCAGAGGGAGCATAACCTTCCGTCCCCATGACCTGATGTGGCCCTATACTCTACTCACCTTGTATTGCCTTGGACCTTCACAATGATGGTACAAGAAGTGCATATATATATACAACATAACAGAGCCGTGATCACCTACCTTGTGGTTGTGTGTGTGGTGGTGACGGTAGAAGATACAGACACTCTGCCCTTCCTCAAGGCAGATGGAGGATGTGAGGTCAACCTGGGTCAAGGACGAGGGTGAGGAGAGGTCAGGTTGAGGAGCTGGAGGTCAAGTTCTCAGTTCTTTATTCCATAGCACTGTAACTCCCGGAGTCACGCCTCTCTCACTTACTAGCTGCAGGAAGGGACGAAATAATTCGTGGCTTCTCCTATGTATATATATATATATATATATATATATATATATATATATATATATATATATATATATATATATATATATATATGTATACATATATGGATAATCTTTATGTATAGACTTGTGTGCATTATGTGAGGGCGTCCAGGACATGGTAACTCGACTCGGCTTTAGCTGGACCGACAGCTTTACTCGTTATTCCCCCTGGACGAGTCGACCGCAGCAGCAGCACCACCACCCACCACCGCAGGTCGAGGACACCACACCACTACCACCACCACCACAGCACACCACACCACAGCAAGGCGCGCTGCTTGTGTGTGAAGGTGGTGGGGAGGGGAGACGTGCGGGCCCACGGTCGAGTCCGTGATCTAAGGATTTTAAGAAAAGTTGTCGCGTGG
This sequence comes from Panulirus ornatus, assembly GCF_036320965.1. Taxonomy (NCBI): domain Eukaryota; kingdom Metazoa; phylum Arthropoda; class Malacostraca; order Decapoda; family Palinuridae; genus Panulirus; species Panulirus ornatus. The sequence continues at coordinate 50,128,206 of NC_092234.1, read as the reverse complement.
GGTTTTGAGGGCCGATGTGAGGGCCAGGGGGGGCGGGGAGGAGGCAATCTGTCCGAGTGCTCGAGACTTAAACCATCCCACTCCTCCACACGCTCACTCCGGGGAGAGCACGGCAGGGCAGGGCAGGGCAGGGTCGGGTAAAGAGGGAGTGGAGCTACCACACCCGGGGGTGCTCCTCCTACGGCGACGCCAGCATCTCCCTCCAAGCCTGAATCCACGTCACTTCTGGCTCGTATATTGTGGGAAATGAATCCCATCATCCTGACTCTGATGGTCGTCCAGGCCAGAAGAGGAGGAGGAGGGCGACACACACACACACACACACACACACACACACACACAAAGCAGTTCTGTGTGCGAGTCCCTTGCCTTCCAAGCAGTGGACTGGGAAGTTTGTACTTGAAAATCGTAAGGCTATCCTGCCCCTCAGACTACAGTAGCTATCCTGCCCCTCAGACTACAGTAGCTATCCTGCCCCACAGACTACAGTAGCTATCCTACCACTAGAATACAGTAGCTATCCTGCCCCACAGACTACAGTAGCTATCCTGCCCCACAGACTACAGTAGCTATCCTGCCCCACAGACTACAGTAGCTATCCTACCACTAGAATACAGTAGCTATCCTGCCCCACAGACTACAGTAGCTATCCTGCCACTCAGACTACAGTAGCTATCCTGCCCCACAGACTACAGTAGCTATCCTGCCCCACAGACTACAGTAGCTATCCTACCACTAGAATACAGTAGCTATCCTGCCCCACAGACTACAGTAGCTATCCTGCCCCACAGACTACAGTAGCTATCCTACCACTAGAATACAGTAGCTATCCTGCCCCTCAGACTACAGTAGCTATCCTGCCCCTCAGACTACAGTAGCTATCCTACCACTAGAATACAGTAGCTATCCTGCCCCTCAGACTACAGTAGCTATCCTACCACTAGAATACAGTAGCTATCCTGCCCCTCAGACTACAGTAGCTATCCTACCACTAGAATACAGTAGCTATCCTGCCCCACAGACTACAGTAGCTATCCTACCACTAGAATACAGTAGCTATCCTGCCCCTCAGACTACAGTAGCTATCCTGCCCCACAGACTACAGTAGCTATCCTGCCCCACAGACTACAGTAGCTATCCTGCCCCACAGACTACAGTAGCTATCCTGCCCCTCAGACTACAGTAGCTATCCTGCCCCTCAGACTACAGTAGCTATCCTGCCCTTCAGACTACAGTAGCTATCCTGCCCCACAGACTACAGTAGCTATACTGCCACTAAGACTACAGTAACTATCCTGCCCCTCAGACTACAGTAGCTATCCTGCCCCTCAGACTACAGTAGCTATCCTGCCCTTCAGACTACAGTAGCTATCCTGCCCCACAGACTACAGTAGCTATCCTGCCCCACAGACTACAGTAGCTATCCTGCCCCTCAGACTACAGTAGCTATCCTGCCCCACAGACTACAGTAGCTATCCTACCACTAGAATACAGTAGCTATCCTGCCCCACAGACTACAGTAGCTATCCTGCCCCTCAGACTACAGTACCTATCCTGCCACTCAGACTACAGTAGCTATCCTACCACTAGAATACAGTAGCTATCCTGCCCCTCAGACTACAGTAGCTATCCTGCCACTAAGACTACAGTAGCTATCCTGCCACTAAGACTACAGTAGCCATCCTGCCCCACAGACTACAGTAGCTATCCTGCCCCACAGACTACAGTAGCTATCCTGCCCCACAGACTACAGTAGCTATCCTGCCCCACAGACTACAGTAGCCATCCTGCCCCACAGACTACAGTAGCTATCCTGCCCCACAGACTACAGTAGCTATCCTGCCACTCAGACTACAGTAGCTATCCTGCCACTCAGACTACAGTAGCTATCCTGCCACTCAGACTACAGTAGCTATCCTACCACTAGAATACAGTAGCTATCCTGCCCCTCAGACTACAGTAGCTATCCTGCCACTCAGACTACAGTAGCCATCCTGCCACTCAGACTACAGTAGCTATCCTGCCCCACAGACTACAGTAGCTATCCTGCCCCTCAGACTACAGTAGCTATCCTGCCACTCAGACTACAGTAGCTATCCTGCCACTAGAATACAGTGGCTATTCTGCCACTCAGAAACAAGTCGCCATCGTATTTACACCACTGCAGACATTCACGTTTCCGCGTGCCAAGCTCCGGTTCCAGCAAGCAACTGAAGCATGACTCATAGTTCAGCAAGTGAAGCATGACTCGGGGTCCATACGAAACACGAAACTAGCAACTGAAGCAGTAGTGAAAAGACGCTTCAGTAGCACCTCAGCATGACCACTGTTTCAGCAACTGAAGCACCTCACAGACATAAAAAAAAAAACCAGAGACCGAAACAGCTACTCAGATCAGCAGGGGAATTACCACTCACACCAGCAGAGGAAACAGTTACCTTACCAGAAGTGAAGCAACACACACTCCAGTTACTGAAGCAACACAAACTCCAGTTACTGAAGCAACATACTCCAGTTACTGAAGCAACACACAATCCAGTTGCTGAAGCAACACACTCCAGTTACTGAAGCAACACACTCTAGATACCGAAGCAACACACACTCCAGTTACTGAAGCAACACACTCAAGATACTAAAGCACCGCATACTCCAGATACTGAAGCAACACACTCTAGATATTGAAGCAACACACACTCCAGTTACTGAAGCATCACAACCAGATACTGAAGGAACACACTCCAGATACTGAAGCAACACACTCCAGATACTGAAGCAACACACTCCAGATACTGAAGCAACACACTCCAGTTACTGAAGCAACACACACTCCAGTTACTGAAGCAACACACTCCAGTTACTGAAGCAGCACATACTCCAGATACTGAAGCAACATACACTCTAGTTACTAAAGCAACACACTCCAGATACTGAAGCAACACACTCCAGAAACTGAAGCACCACACACCCCAATTACTGAAGCAACACACTCCAGTACTGAAGCAACACACTCCAGTACTGAAGCAACACACTCCAGATACTGAAGCAATACACACTCCAGATTCTGAAGCGACACACTTGTTACTGAAGCAACACACACTCCAGATAATGAAGCAACACACACTCCAGGATACTGAGGTAACACACTCGAGATACTGAAGCAACGCACTTCAGACACTGAAGCAACACACACTAAAGTAACTGAAGCACCACAAGTTCCATCACCTGTAACAACATACAGCTTACCACAGCTACTGAAGCACCACACAATCCCTATACCGCAGCACCCCGCACCCCACCTGCTCTCACCACAGTTACTGCAGCACCACACACTCAAGGCACTGCGACACCCCCCATCCCACCTACTGCAGCACGTTCGACCACAGATACTGCATCACCCCACACCCTTGCTACGACAGCACTACACACTCCAGATACGGAAGTAACACATACTCCAGATACTGAAGCAACACACTCCAGATACTAAAGCAACACACACTCCAGTTACTGAAGTAACATACTCGATACTGAAGCAACACACTCCAGATACGGAAGTAACACATACTCCAGGTACTGAAGCAACACATTCCAGATACTGAAGCAACACACACACACTTCAGATGCTGAAGCACCATACACTCCAGTTACTGAAGCAACACACTCCAGATACTAAAGCAACACACACTCCAATTACTGAAGCATCACACACTCGTTACTGAAGCAACAAACTCCATTTACTGAAGAAACACACTCCAGATACTGAAGCACCACACACTCCTGATACTGAAGGACCATACACTCCAGATGCGGAAGCAACACACTCCAGATACTGAAGCAACACACTCCAGCTGCTGAAGCAACACACTCGTTACTGAAGCAACACACACTCCAGATACTGAAGCAACACATACTCCAGATACTGAAGCAACACACTTTAGATACTGAAGCTCCACACACTCCTGATACTGAAGCACCACACACTCCAGTTACTGAAGCAATACACTCTAGATACTGAAGCAACACACACTTCAGATGCTGAAGCACCATACACTCCAGTTACTGAAGCCACACTCGTTACTAAAGCAACACACACTCCAGATACTGAAGCAACACACACTTCAGATGCTGAAGCACCATACATTCCAGATGCTGAAGCACCATGCACTTGTTACTGAAGCAACACACTTTAAATACTGAAGCAACACACTCCAGATACTGAAGCAACAAACTCCAGATGCTGAAGCAACACACACTCGTTACCGAAGCAACACACTCCAGACACTGAAGCACCACACACTCAAGCAGCACTAAATACTTCAGCAACTGAAGTACAACATACCCCAGCAGCAGCACACACTCCAGAAAATTAAGCATCACAGACTCCAGCTAACACACACTCCAGCTCCTGCGTCCCCACACACTTCAGCAGCCCTACACATCCCAAATCCTGCATACCTACACACTCCAGCAGCCCCACACACTCCAGCAGCCCTACATACCCCAGCGGCCCCACACACTCCAGCAGCTCCACACATCCCAGCAGCCCTACACACCCCAACAGACCCACGCACTCCAGTAGCCCCACACACACCAAAAGCCCCACACACTCTAGATGCCCCACACACCCCAGCAGCCCGACACACCCCAGCAGCCCTACACACACCAGCAGCCCCACACACTCCAGCAACTCCACACACCCCAGCAGCCCTACACACTCCAAAAGCCCCACACATCCCAGCAGCCCCACACACTCCAGCAGCCCCACACACTCTAGCAGCTCCACTCACCCCAGGAGCCTCACACACCTCAGGAGCCCCACACACTCCGGCAGCCTCAGACACCCCAGGAGGCCCACACACACTACAGCAGCCCCAGACATCCTAGCGACCCCAGACACCCCAGGAGCCCCACACACTCCAGCAACCGAAACACCAAACACTCGACAGTACACATGACTCCCCCAAAGACCTGTCTCCTTACAACTCACGCACACCTTTAATCCAGCCCGAGAGTGAAGCCTCCTCACCTGGCCTGGCTCTCTGGAGGGGGATAGGAGGCACCCCTCGAGCGGTGTCAGCAGCCGGCATTCACTCCAGCAGGAGCGTGAGTGTATGAATGACAGGAGCAGCGGCGTGGTGTTGGAGGAGGGCGGCTCGGGCCTGACACACCCACCACGCAAGGACCCGACGCCCGCCCAACCACCCACCCTCCCCTGCAAACCCACTCATCGCTCGAGGATAAACGAGACGGGCGCACAACCCACGGAGCCAAAATGATTTCCGGGGCATCACATACGCACATAGGTACCTGCATGCTGAGGAATGCACGACATACCGCGAGAAGGAGGAGGAGGAGGAGGAGGGGAGAAACAATGGCGGGGCGGAACTGGAAAATTAGGGAGAGTTCCGTGAGGGTCCGTCCCCCTTCGCGTCTCACGTTCGGACATACATCGACACGATGGAGAGGGGGTCAAGCATGAATGGACCGGACCTTCACGAGCGGAAGAAGATTGTAAATCGATCTTAGGGAAAGGGATGGTTGTGAATTGGTGTGGTTGTGGTCGGTCTAGCTATGACAGGAGCGCGGGCCGCGCCCTCCGCTACGCCAACCGACGCGTTAAAAAGCGATATGAATTTACCGAGCCATCCATATCTGTACACGACGATGCGGAAGTGCTAGCTAGTGTGGTGTTGCCGCTCCCAAGTCGACTTGTTTACCGTTCCGCTATTTTACCAACTGAACTTTCCTCGGCCTTGAGCTGAAAAGCAGGTTAACCAAATTATGAAAAGCGTCTCGTTTACCTTCGTTTGGAAAAAAACGATTACGAAAAAAAAAACCTACGTTATAATCAACACTACTTTCATTTTACTCTGAAAAAACGTCAAGTTTCTCTTAACGTATAGATTTACTCTTAGAGATTCCAAGAACACACAGGAAACGGGAACACCAGTTTGACTGTGCTCCGGGCGAGGGAAGGAACGCTACTGTGTGTTTCTTCAAAACGAGGGAGAAGACTCGCTACCGTTAGGGTCCCCCAAGGGACTGGTCAGGGAGGAAGGATCTGGGCCAGAGACGGACGGACCCGCCACCTCTCTACAGTAATCTAAACCAAAAATCTCGTTACGAAACCGACAGACTTCCCAGGGAGGGGAGGAATTGAATTTTGGGGAGGGTTTTTAGGGGGGGGGAGCATTTCGTTCCTTGCTCGTCCAGCTTCGCAAGATTCACATTATTAAACGAATAACTTGTGGCATCTGAGAAATTTCCTTTGCTTTTATTCTTTCCGTCCTTTTTTTTTTTCAAAATGTTGGAAAAATCCGATCCTGCAGGACTTTAAAAGATACAGAAAAAAAAATCACTGGGTTAAGAGGAGCGAGTGTGTGTGACAGGCGAGAGCAGCGGCGACACGTACCCTACGACGGTTGGGCCTCGACTGACACAAGACTCCGTGGTGGGCGGTGCTCTCGCTGCTGCAGCAACTGCATGCATGCTGTACGATGATCACCCGCGCTGCATTACTAGAAATCACCACCCGAAACCACGAATGACATTCCCCGCGTCCGGCGATCACACCGAACCCTATCGATCCGACACACGCAAATAAACCCATACTTTAATCTGAAATATTCAGAGGTGTTGTGCTTGCGTCTGACACGCCCGTGGGAGGGGAGAGATAGAGATTAGAGAGAGAGAGACACACAAGCGACGGCGAACATCGTCGTACCGCCGCCATCCATCCCGGTCCGCGAAGAATCAATACCAAAGTGCCCCCCTAACACGCCCCCCCCCCCCCCCCCCCACCACCCCGGGGATGGCAGAGCGAAAGCTGCCGTCGTAACCTACTACGGGTCTCTTCCCTCCGTCAGACACACACACACACACACACACACACACACACACAAACGCCAGTACTACTACCCTCCTCCCTATTCATTAGTGCCCATCTGGTCCCCTTCCTCCCTCCCCATATCCTCACCCACCCACAACCCATAGTGTCACTCCCTAAAGGAGCATTCCCGTTGTGGGACTTGGGGGGGAAGGGGTGGAATCTCTCGTTTGAATCCTCGTTTTATCATAAGTGGTTAAGTAAATCTGACGATGAGGAAGGGACGGGTTCGAACCCTTTATTTCCCAACACTCGGAAAAGACTTACTTCGAGCAAAGGGAAAGAATATATATATATATATATATATATATATATATATATATATATATATATATATATATATATATATATATGTGTGTGTGTGTGTGTGTGTGTGTGTGTGTGTGTGTGTGTTTCTGTGTATTAATCTCAAACACTGGGGAAAAAAATACTACAAGACAAATACCAAGATGAGCTTTACGATTTAGACATAAAAATCTCAGCCTCATATCGGACGGGCGAAAATTAAAAAGATATTTTTTTTTTTTTTCCTTCGTCGTCATCGGTGTCGTCCCACGGGAGGAGGGGCGGGCGAGCGCCCCATCAAAGATCATGCCAGCAGACGTATCCTCCTCCATCGAGTGTTTCTCTTTAACTGGGAGTGTGTTGGCAGAGGCTGTGTCTTCCAGAAGTTCCTCTCTCCACAGTGGCTGCACCAATTTGCCTGCCGCCCGGGCCCCCTACCTCCTCCTCCAGCCAGCCCCAGCTACTGCCCAATTGGGTGGTTAAGCGTCGCCTCTGCCGTAGACCTCCTCTGCGGCACCCTAACAGACGAACCACCCGGTTATCTTACGTGCACCGCACCCACAGAGGTATATCGACTGACTTTTATTTCTCTCTTGTGTCTCCTCTGATGATGTGATTATTACCCGAAAGTGCACTTGGGAACTTATCGTGATTCATTTTCCCCGTGGTCTCAAAGGAATATATATATATATATATATATATATATATATATATATATATATATATATATATATATATATATATATATATATGTATGTGTGTGTGTGTGTGTGTGTGTGTGTGTAATATATGTGTACATTTTTTTTCATACTATTCACTATTTCCCGCGTCAGCGAGGTTGCGTTAAGAACAGAGGACTGAGCCTTTGAGGGAATATCCTCACTTGGCCCCCTTCTCTGTTCCTTCTTTTGGAAAATTAAAAACGAGAGGGGAGGATTTCCAGCCCCGCGCTCCCTCCCCTTTTAGTCGCCTTCTACGACACGAAGGGAATACGTAGGTATTCTTTCTCCCCTATCCCCAGGGATGATATACATATATATATATGTATATATATATATATATATATATATATATATATATATATATATATATATATATATATATATATATATATATATATAATGTAACCCCATTCATGCTCTACGTGTCGTAGAAGGCGACTATAAGAGGCGAGAGCCGGTGGTTGGAAATCCTCCCATTTCGTATCACTTTTCAAAAGAAGGAACAGAGCAAGGAGCCAAGTGAGGTACTTTCTCTCTATGGCTCTCTCATCTGTTCTTGAGCGCAACCTCGCTCACGCGGGAAGTGGAGAGAGAGAGAGAGAGAGAGAGAGAGAGAGAGAGAGAGAGAGAGAGAGAGAGAGAGAGAGAGAGAGAGAGAGAGAGAGAGAGAGAGTCATGAGAGTAGCATGAAATCCATGTACGAGAGAGAGAGAGAGAGAGAGAGAGAGAGAGAGAGAGAGAGAGAGAGAGAGAGAGAGAGAGAGAGAGAGAGAGTCAAGAGAGTAACATGAAATCCAGGAGATCTTACCAGACAATATTACAACCTCATCCCTCCCCGCGCGTCTCGTGCCACAGTTTTCCCTCTTCGGAAAACTGGAGAAAAATGTATCGGGGAAAACCACACGTGGGTTATTTCTATATTTGCATATACGTCTTGGCGAGAGAGAGGAGGGAAATACGGAGGACGTATTTGTTGACACTGGTGCAAAGAATAAAAAGGAAGGAAGAAAAAAAAATCGTCGGTCGGATTTTGATGTGAATACGACGACGACGCCTCCTCCTCTCCGTCCACGACCGTCGCAGCCAGGCGTCCGTGGGTCCTTCTTGCCAGGTGACGAATTACCCCAATCAGGTCACGAGCATAGAGGAGCTCAGCCAATCACTTACGAGTCTCTTAGCCTTCGGCCATAAATAAACCAATCACTCGCGCGCCACTCGTCAATAGACTCACCCGACCAATCGCTCGGCCCTCACGTGAGCAGGAGTGACCCCCCACCATCACGTGTGGGGGACACTCCTAGATCTGCAGGACCAATCACGTGGGACACTCCTAGATCCGTAGGACCAATCACCTGGGACAATCCTAGACAGGAATCACCAATCACGGGGCCCCCTTTTGTGATTGGCGTGTGAGATACGACACACACACACTCCACACCCCCACCGCCGCCCTAACAACCCCAACGAGGTCATTCGACACAATCCCCGAATCACTTCGGACGGCGATGAACTCACAAGACGGGACGACCCTACCCATCCCCCCACCCACCCAACCCCACCCCTATCTCAACCCCAAACTGGGCGGGGACGACCTGACCTCTGCCATCTGCCCTGGAGGGACAGGTCCCTGAGATCCCGTCGTCATACCCCCAGATAGGGATCGCACCATCACGGCCTCCAACACCCCGAACCCCACCTCACCCCAATGGGTCACACCGCCGACCGCGCCCAAGGTAAGGGGGAAGGGGGGGGGTGTCTTCGTACCGTCGTGCACATAAGGTGGTTGAAATGCGTACTCACAGAGAGAGAGAGAGAGAGAGAGAGAGAGAGAGAGAGAGAGAGAGAGAGAGAGAGAGAGAGAGAGAGAGAGAGAGAGAGGACCACACGTGGCCTAAAAAATTTCTCGCTTCTGTTCATATGCCTCGTGTTCTGGATAGATCATAACACGATGGCGGCCCGGGACCAACATGGGGGGGAAATAAAAGAAGCTTATTTTTCCTCCCAAAAAGAGAAGAGACTTTCAATCAGACCACAGGACCTAGCCAGGCAGACACAGGACCCGCCAGGCAGACACAGGACCCGCCAGGCAGATAGAACCCGTCAGGCAGATAGGGCCCGCCAGGCAGATAGAACCCGCCAGGCAGACAGGGCCCGCCAGGCAGATAGGACCCGGCCTGCAGATCAGGACCCGGCCTGCAGACAAGCCCCATCAGGCAGACAGGACCCGCCAGGCAGACGGACCCGCCAGGCAGACACAGGACCCGCCAGGCAGATAGGACCCGGCCTACAGACAGGCTGGGACCAGCAAACAGACTGGCGTGCCCCCATCAGACAAGACGGAACCGGCAAAAGACGCGACCAAGGCAGACAGGCGTGTCCTAGCAGAGAGTGCAGACCTAGCAGACAGGCGTGTCCTAGCAGAGAGTGCAGACCTAGCAGACAGGCGTGTCCTGGCAGAGAGTGCAGACCTAGGAGACAGGCGTGTCCTAGCAGAGAGTGCAGACCTAGCAGACAGAGGGGTGTCCTAGCAGAGAGTGCAGACCTAGCAGACAGGCGCGTGTCCTAGCAGAGAGTGCATACCTAGCAGACAGGCGTGTCCTAGCAGAGAGTGCAGACGTAGCAGACAGGCGCGTGTCCTAGCAGAAACTGCATACCTAGCAGACAGGCGTGTCCCAACGGACCATACAGGCCCAAGGAGAGGCGTGCACTTGCTTCACAGGGCAGGGCCCAGCAGACTGGAGCAGACCCAGCAGACAGGCGTATGCCAGCAGACAGGACAGATAGACCCAAGTCTGGCTGTGTGGTGGCGGCAGCCGGGGAGTATTGACGACATCCCCCAGACACCTGTCTGGCACAGCTGGTCTGTCTGGCACGGCGCATCTGTCTGGCACGGCGCATCTGTGTTTGTCTGTGTGTGTGTGTGTGTGTGTGTGTGTGTGTGTGTGTGTGTGTGTGTGTGTGTCTATGCTTGAGTCACCTTGAGAGAACGGTCATACCCGCACACCCGCTGAGCAAAACACACCACGACCACCACCACCATCACCATCCCTGCAGGAGGGAGTCATGTGATGCCTACACGCACTTGGGCGTTCGCTCACCTCCTCCCCCACCAGTAACGTCAACACACGCGCTATAATGTCCTCGGAACTCGAACTGGCACCAGAAATTGGACGAGAAAATGAATTCCTTGGCATCCTCTCCATACAATTCATCCGCTCCACTCTAAATCACGCCTCACCGGTCTAGTCTTAACCTTCTGAAAAAGCAGCCTTTACAAAATATGTCGCAAATTATCCAAAATAGAACGCTGAGAACCACCACTAGCTACCGAGTAACACTATACACTCAACACTTATCGCATGAGACAAAGATCCTCACAATACAATCGCATCTTAGCGTACTCGCCGTTCAATTCTTTGCAACAGCATCAGACCCCCTCCCATCCAAAGCACTCCTTAACTAACCACCGATTGTGTTTCGACCTACCCTTGCTTCACACCCTTCGCTTACAGATCCCCTTTATCAAACGTTACACTAACAAAACACATACACAATGAAATCACCCCATCAATCACTGAAACCGGCCTCTTAACACAATCTTGAATAACCACAAACCAGATGTACATTCATCTGAAACCACACTCCCAAGACACACACGAGTCACACTTTCCCCATGTATGCTCTGGACACAGCATCACCCGTCCCTCTGTTACTACAAACACTGATTCAACACATCCCACGACCCTTCATGTCCACGCTCCAACTAACACAATGAAAACAACGAACACTTATGGTTCAGATGCCCCGCACTCTCTCAACACACACACACACACACATCACTACATTTTATGAACCTATGGTCCCGTCCAGTGGACGTGGCTGGTTTCCTAGGAGCTGCAGGGGCTTCGTAAAGATAGGAGGGACCTGCGGCACAAATAGGTATACACTATATATATATATATATATATATATATATATATATATATATATATATATATATATATATATATATATATATATATGCATGAAACCATGAGGAAAGTGAAACACGATAAGTTCCTAAGTGCACTATCGCGTAATGATCACATCGTCAGGGAAGAAACAAGAATGAAATGGAAGACGTAGAACAGTCAGTTGATATAACAAGGAAGAGACGTAGCTAAGACGCCATATGCTATATCACGCAACACTGTGACCTCTTACAAAATTATAATATATATATATATTCGTTTTGCATCCAAATCTTCTCCATTCAAACTCAGCCCAATTAACGTGCCCCTCTACCCTGCTAAACCTGATAACTTTGCTTTTATCTATTTTTACTTTCAACCCTCTCCTCTCACACACTCTTCCTAACTAAGTCACCTTCTGGAGTTTCTCTCTTGAATCTGCACCAGTGCTGTGTCATCACCAAACAATATCTGACTCACTTCCCCCAATCCTACAAACTGCATACTCGCCCCTCTCTCCAAAACTCTTGCATTTACCTCCCTTACCACCCGATCCATTAACAAATTAAACAATCATGGTGACATCACACACCCCGACCCATAGACCAACCTTCACCGGGAACCATTCACTCTCCTCTCTTCCTACTCGTACACACGCCTTACAACTTTGATGGAAAAGATTCTCACCGCTTCTACAAGCTATCTTCCCACACCTTTATATTCTTAAGACCTTCCACAAGACATTCCTATCAGCTCTTATCATACGCTCCCTCTCTCCAAATCCATAAACGCGACATGCAAGTTTTTTTTGCTTCTCTAGACATTTCTCACGTATACGTTCTTTTGAAGCATACGTCTGATCCACACATCCTCTACCACCTCTGAAACCACACTGCTCCTCCCCCAGTCTGATGCTATGCACGTGCTTTAGCCCTTTCCAATGCAACTTACATGTAAACTCAACAAAGTTTTACATACATACATACATACATATATATATATATATATATATATATATATATATATATATATATATATATATATATATATATATATATATATATATATATATATATATATATATATATATATATATATATGAAAATTCACCTTTCGCGAGGCTGTATAATAGTTGGGAGCACAGTCTCATTAAAGAACTTCTCACATCAAAGGAATCCAACACAATCTTGGAATGCATGATCCTGTGGGAAAATATCCTGGGTAACACCAAGACCCTTTATTAGGAACGGGTAATGGGGTAATTATGGGAATACAGAAAATTATATATAAATATATATACATATATATATATATATATATATATATATATATATATATATATATATATATATATATATATATATATATATATATATATATCACACTTGGTCTTCGCTTTCCGCGACAGCGAGCTGGTTTCAATGACAGACGTAGAATGGCCCCATCACCCACTAGATGTAAACGTATAATGCACTGACACCAGAACCCCTTATCCATACCTAACCCTGACGCCTTACACCCCAGACTCCGTGGTTTAACCCTGATTGCACCATATGCCCTGGTTCAGCCCAATAACACGTCGCTCCCTGTATACCACATCACAACTATTCTCTGTATCCCATGCACGCCTCGCACCCTCCTGCACGTTAAGTCACAGATAAGACAGGGCATCTTTCATTCCATCCTTCCATCTCGTCCTCGTTTTCCCGCTCTTCCTTGTCCCCTTCATTCTTGATCCGTACATTCTCTTCATCTTTCTCTTCTCACTCATCTCCGTATTTCCAAACCAATCCAACACACCCTCTTAAGCTGCGTTGGAACATGCTCTGCTTATTTCCACACCTCTATATACCCTGTTCCTTACCTGATCAACTCTCCTCACGCCACACTGAACCTCCACCACATCCAACCTCTTCAGTACACTGCATTTTTACGCCCCACGAACTCGCACCCACACAGCCCTGCTGGGACCACTACACCATCAGACATACACGTCTTCGCCCTCAAAAGACTGTGCCCTCACAGGACTCTTGCCCCCCAACCCCACCTCTATATAGTCCACTTCCTCTCCCACAATTCCATCCACTCCCGCGTCCTCTTGAATGGATCCGCAACACTCCACCATCTCCAGGATTCTTCCATCAATTTCCAACTCCTAGCCAACCTCTCTCTCTCTCTCTCTCTCTCTCTCTCTCTCTCTCTCTCTCTCTCTCTCTCTCTCTCTCTCTCCCCTTGCTTAAACCTCACATCCATATCTCTATTCACATTCGTTTTCAATAATAATGATAACAAGATGCACTGCGTCCGCTTATCGTACACGATACAGACGCATACATGAATCATGTAGAATGATGGAGATAAATGTACCAGAAAGGAGGAGGAGGAGGAGGAAGAGGAGGAGTAGGATCAAGACGGGGTTGGCTCGCCGTCTGGGGCCGGGTGATCTCCCGGGGGGTGAAGTTGTGGTGTGCCGCTGCACAGGACCTGCTTGGCTGTTTGGCCTCCCTTGATAGCCTGTATCGGCGGCTCGTATTTATCGGCGTTGTGAGGGAGGGAAGGGAGGTTGATGGCCTCCCGCGGGGGTGGAGTTACGGGTCAGCCCCGTCATGTGACGTGCCTCCCCCCAGATGGTAGGCTGGGTCTTGCCTGGCGCGCCGGCAATTAAGTCGGTGCCTCCGGCAGCAGTGGAGAGAGGGAGGCAGGAACGGCCCACTCTTAATCTCTTTGGCTTCAGGAGGTTTTAACGTTTATAAAACTCTCCCAAGGTACAGGTAATTTGTGGATAATTGAAACTTATATATATATATATATATATATATATATATATATATATATATATATATATATATATATATATATATATATATATATATATATATATTTTTATACTTTGTCGCTAAATCCCGCGTTTGCGAGGTAGCGCAAGGAAACAGACGAAAGAAATGGCCCAACCCCCCCCATACACATGTATATACATACGTCCACAAACGCAAATATACATACCTACACAGCTTTCCATGGTTTACCCCAGACGCTTCACATGCCTTGATTCAATCCACTGACAGCACGTCAGCCCCGGTATACCACATCGCTCCAATTCACTCTATTCCTTGCCCTCCTTTCACCCTCCTGCATGTTCAGGCCCCGATCACACAAAATATTTTTCACTCCATCTTTCCACCTCCAATTTGGTCTCCCTCTTCTCCTTGTTCCCACCACCTCCGACACATATATCCTCTTGGTCAATCTTTCCTCACTCATCCTCTCCATGTGCCCAAACCACTTCAAAACACCCTCTTCTGCTCTCTCAACCACGCTCTTTTTATTTCCACACATCTCTCTTACCCTTACGTTACTCACTCGATCAAACCACCTCACACCACACATTGTCCTCAAACATCTCATTTCCAGCACATCCATCCTCCTGCGCACAACTCTATCCATAGCCCACGCCTCGCAACCATACAACATTGTTGGAGCCACTATTCCTTCAAACATACCCATTTTTGCTTTCCGAGATAATGTTCTCGACTTCCACACATTCTTCAAGGCCCCCAGAATTTTCGCCCCCTCCCCCACCCTATGATCCACTTCCGCTTCCATGGTTCCATCCGCTGCCAGATCCACTCCCAGATATCTAAAACACTTCACTTCCTCGTTTTTCTCCATTCAAACTCACCTCCCAATTGACTTGACCCTCAACCCTACTGTACCTAATATATATATATATATATATATATATATATATATATATATATATATATATATATATATATATATATATATATATATATATATCTTTTTTTTCTTTCAAACTATTCGCCATTTCCCGCATTAGCGAGGTAGCGTTAAGAACAGAGGACTGGGCCTTTGAGGGAATACCCTCACCTGGCCCAATTCTCTGTTCCTTCTTTTGAAAAAAAAAAAAAAACGAGAGGGGAGGATTTCCAGCCCCCCGCTCCCTCCCCTTTTAGTCGCCATCTACGACACGCAGGGAATACGTGGGAAGTATTCTTAATCCCCTATCCCCAGGGATGAAATATATATATATATATATATATATATATATATATATATATATATATATATATATATATATATATATATATATATATTTATATATATATATATATATATATATATATATATATATATATATTCTTATGAGTCCACGGGGAAATTGAAACACGATAAGTTCCCAAGTGCACTTTCGTGTAATAATCACATCAGGGGAGACACAGGAGAGAAATATAAGTCAGTTGATATACATCGAAGAGACGAAGCTATATATGTATATATATATATATATATATATATATATATATATATATATATATATATATATATATATATTGGTAAGGATCACAATTGAGCGAGTGATCAGATATATTCATACGAGTCCACGGGGGAAATGAAACACGATAAGTTCCTAAGTGCACTTTCATGTAATAATCACATCATTAGGGGAGATAATACAGGAGAGAAATACAACAGTCAGATGACATACAACGAAGAGACGTAACAGTTAGGACGCCATTTGGTAGGCGCAATGACAAACATGTGACGCACGTATGTGACGCGCACATTACGTCACGCATGTGCCGGACTCACAGGAACACATAAACTCAAAAAAAAAAAAAAATGACCCTCAACTTGTTATTCAATAAAACTGATACCTTAAGCGTAGCTATAGATGGTAAATATCGGTAAATTTCGTTCCGAACGAGACCCAAATATCGAATCGATCGGCGATACAGCATCGTGGCTAAGACCCCCCGGCTCGAGTATCATCCCCACGCAATACTTGTAATATTGTAACCACTAATGGGCCGTGATCCCAGAGAACCTTCCCCCCCCCACTCCAAAGCATCCTCCCACAAACCCACCTCACAAAAACCCCTCACCTCCCACACAACCCACCTCACAAAAACCCCTCACCTCCCACACAACCCACTTCACAAAATTCCCTCACCTCCCACACAACCCACTTCACAAAATCCCCTCACCTCCTACAACCCATACCCCCTCCAGCAAGCCAACAACCTTCCCAAAGAATCCTCTAATAGTCCCACCTCACAAAGCCTTCACACCCTTCCTACAACCCATAACCCATCCCCTCCCCAAGTCAACAACTCCCTCCAAAAAAAAAAAAACCCTCCACCTCACAAAACCCTCACCTCCTACAATGCACCCCTCCTCCCCCCTAGTCAACACCCACCTAATAACCCTCTAAACAAACCCCCTATCAAACCCCTTCACCTCCAACAACCTTTTCCCCTCCCTCAAACCCCTTCACCTCCAACAACCTTTTCCCCCCCCTCAAACCCCTTCACCTCCAACAACCTTTCCCCCCCCCCTCAAACCCCTTCACCTCCAACAACCTTTTCCCCCCCGCCACCCCCCAATCCCCTTCTCCCTCCTCCTCCCCCACCTCCAAGTGAACCATCAAGGCAAGCCAATCACAACTTCCTCCCTCCGCTCACCGTGACCCCCACCCCGGGGGAAATTGTTGAGTCCACAACTTTACAACTATGACCAGTGACGGGACATTACCTACTACCCCCCCCAGACCACACGACATTTAATCAACCAACCCACGAGTCTGACAACACACTTCCCACTGGGCCAACACCGCTCGTGATGACACCCTGTCTACAACTGTTACGACTACCTGGGAATGGCACATAATAGATCCCAGCAACGGAGCACAGTGCAGGGTTGATGAGCAAGGTGCAACTAACCCCCCAGCATATCAATGTTGTTATTATCATTATCACAGTTGTCATTATGGCTATGCTAATCATTACTGTTATCAATATTATCATCATTTATCATTATCATCATTGCTATTACTATCATTATTATTATTATTATTATTATTATTATTATTATTATTATTATTATTATTATCATTATTGTTATCATTATCATTATTATTATCATTATTATTATCATTATCATAATTGTTATTATTATCATTATTACTATCATTATCATCATTATCTTTATCATTATCATTATTATTATTATCATCATAATTACTACTACTCTTACTATGTAACTTCCATGCGTCCCTCTGTCTTGCATCACTGGAGTTGGCCTGCAACACGAGACCAATACAAACCGCCCGAGCGATGGATGATCAAGCCCCGTACCACGACCACATCACATGTCCCAAGTTGGCGGAGAAGATTCTGGAACTTCCAGGGAAAAATGACGCGAGCCCAGCGGGAGGCGTTACAGCTGGGTCATACAGAGCCGGTCTTCCCCCCACGGCCGACGGACGTAACACTCCCGGTGATTGTAACGATGTTTTACCTTATGCTACGAGGTGATTCAACCACAAATACAACAAAGATGATAAGAATTGTGCGAAGGGTTGTCATCTGCAAGGGGAAATGTTATGGTGGACCGACCTTACTTACGTGGCTCACTCACAACCTCCAAGCTCAACCTCTCGCAGCCCTTAACCTCAGGGTTGGAACCTCCAAGGAACCTTTGAGGTCTGGGTTCCATCCCCCAGGAACCCACAGTCTCGCGACTCCTTTCCCCCCAAAGAACCTCCCAGCCTCAGGGCTCCATCCTTCCAAACCCCCAACCTCACCACTCCACTCCATAAGGAAACCCTTAACCTCTGGGTTCCATTCCCGAGGGAGTTTCAACCTCGAGGCTCCATCCCCAAGGAAACCCCCTCCCCTTTACCTTAGCGCTCCTCCACCTCCCTAACCCTCAGGGCTCCGCCCACCGGAACCCAGAACCCAGCCCAATTCAACACAGGACCACAAAAGGCGAAGGAAAAAAATATACATATATATCCCACAGCCACTGTATACTGGCTCTGGCCGACGCTTCCACCCTACCCGCTCGGCTGACCTGACCACCTCCCGTGATGCTAAGAGATTCCCAGCAACAGTCACGGTCAGCGAATATCTTTCTCTCTTTTTTTCCTCCCCTTTGAAGGAGAAGGAATAAATCAGACTGCGTGAGCGGCCGGACACAAACCGCCATCTTTACGGTGAACGGCCGATGTATAAAAGTCCTTCGCAGACGTCTCCAGCCACCACAGTGGCATGAAGGTCTTTGTATATATATATATATATATATATATATATATATATATATATATATATATATATATATATATATATATATATATATTCTTTCATACTATTTGCCATTTCCTGCGTCAGCGAGGTAGCGTTAAGAACAGAGGACTGGGCCTTTGAGGGAATATCCTCACTTGGCCCCCTTCTCTGTTCCTTCTTTTGGAAAATCAAAAAAAAAAAAAAAAAGAGAGGGGAGGATTTTCAGCCACCCGCTCTCTCCCCTTTTAGTCGCCTTCTACGACACGCAGGGAATACGTGGGAAGTATTCTTTCTCCCCTATCCCCAGGGATAATATATATATATATATATATATATATATATATATATATATATATATATATATATATATATATATATATATATATAATGTTCCAGTTGCTAACACTGCCCACAAGAAATACGCAAAGACAAGTCAGCCATCAGAAGTCGCGGTAAACTGAGAATCTATCATGTCTCAAATAACTGAGGTATTATTGTTTACGTGTCAACGTTGTAGAAACCTGCAGATCATTGAGAAACCATAAGACGAGATCGATCCATATACCTAATTGATAATGTTATGTGTAACACCTACAAGACTGTGTTCAAAAGATTATTAGCTTGGTGGATTTAGCTTGAAGCTGAAGACCTTCGTTAATTTAAAACCCTGGCAGTTGATAGGCCAAAAAGCCCAGCTAACCATACACTTCGTCACCGTTACCAGCGAAATGAAACACGAGACAAAACAGGGGAGAGAAAAAAAGTGGAATATTAACGAACGGGTCGGAGCTGGCAGACTCGCCCACTTGTTATTACCCTCCCGCAACACACACGAACACAACAGGGAGTCGGGCGTAACCTACCCACCGACCACCACAACATATTTTCCTGTGAAACTGAAAAACTCGGGTCCTTTTTTTTTTTTTGAACATCTGAATGGTTTGTGTGTGTGTGTGTGTGTGTGTGTGTGTGTGTGTGTGTGTGTCAGTCATAACCTATTTGTACTAAACGTGAAGGGAGTTCTACGTAGACTCGCGAGGCTCCTTAAAGGCAGTGACCAAACATAAGAAGCACAATCTAGTTTTGGCTTCATGTGAGACGTGAACAGTTTGCTGGGCATTACCTTATCCATACTCTCCTTTACAGTTCCTCTGACGACTGTTTAGGTACTCCTGCAGTATGTTTCCTCCTAAGCAATGATCTCGCCGAAGCCTTGTCCTCTCTCTCTCTGTGTTCTCCTCTCATTACCTTCACTCTCCTCGAGTTGAATGCAATCAGCCGTGAATATGATGAACTACACATTCTGCTTCTGGTTCCTTGATACAGTCGTCATCCTTCTGTACTTCCCTCATGACCCTGACATGATCCGCAAACATATTCAGGTCCAGTCCTCCTGGCAAGTCATTTAATGTAATGACCAGGAAGTACAATGGTCCCAGTAGTGGCCCCTGTGGTACATCGCTGGTGACCCCCATCCCATTCCCGGGCAGGATCCTGTTACCGTTCGTCCTCTGTTCCCTTCCACTAAAGGTATTTTCTGCTCAGTCTATCAAGCTCTTTCCTCTTTATTCCTGCCAGAAGATCCAGCTTCTCTACCAAGTACGTGTGTGGGTCAGTGTCGAAAGCTTTCTGGCAGTCCAAACACACACGCGGTCCACCCATCCTTCCCTCGTGCCTAAGAGATTCGTTACGTATGACCTCTCTTCTCTAAAAAAAAGAAAAAAAATTGTTTCTGTATTTCATTTTGGTAGTTTCCCCTTTTGCATAAACTCATCCATTCTCTTCAGTTTGTCACAAACCACAATCGTCCGAGACTCGCAGACACGCGGTCCAACGCAATTTCTCTGTCGTCTTTCTTAAAGGACAAGTACGACATCTGCCCTCCTCTACTCTCCCTCGTCACTGTGCTTTCCCTCCAGCGATATATTGGTAAGATCTGCCGGGCCCAATCCCCGGATCGCTGGTCCCCGCTTTATGAGGCCCGTTCTCCGGGTGTAAAGGTCCTATTTTTAGCTCTCTGGATCCATTGTTGTGTGTCCAGTTCCAGGCGACCGGACGTAAAACTGTGAATATTTTCCTTGATTGCTAACTGGAGGGAATGGCTCGGGGAGGGGGAGGTGAAGTTTAGGGAGGTTCCTAAGAATGCGCTGAGGAGGAGAATGAGAAGGGGGGAAAAGAGGAGGAAAGAAGGGAGGGTAATGGTTCCTGGGGATCAACCCAGGTCATCCACTGTTAGCCTGTGTGTGTGTGTGTGTGTGTGTGTGTGCGCGTGTGTGTGTGTGGGTGGGTGCCTTTACTTGAATCTGTGAAGTTTACTTACTAAGCATATTCACTTCAAATCCAGAACATTATAGAAAAATCACCAATAACTAAAATATGGTATGTTCATCAGAAATTTCTTGTATGAAAACAGCACCCGTGTTACACGACCTGTATATATATACTTGGCGTGGCCAGATCTACGGTGGAAAGCAGCGTTAGCTGACGCGCCGACTCCTCGCCAAGACGTTTGTTGCCCGTGAGCGCTGGGGAGACCGAGGTTGGGTTTGATAAAGCTATCTATACAGAGCAAGACGTTATCTCCCTCTCTCCCTCCCTCCCTGCAAATGCCTGGCTCCCATTCCACGATGAGAGAGATGCGATGCTCTCGAGCAGAAAACAATGATGGAAATTTCTGATTCCCTCATCTGTTGTATGAATAAGGGAACAGAATATTGGATGGATCATAATAATAAAAAAAAATATATATAGCATCTGGAATCTTGATTTATATATTAACATAAAATGGTCTCAACTTCCACTCATACACCCACATACAGGCTTCTCTTAACAAGGAAATAATAGACAGGATTCTTTTTTTGTTTTTTTTTTGGTAGGGGGTTATTTAATTTCTTTTTAGGGGGGGAAGGGGGCGCTTTACAGATTGTACACTAATAGTGGTTCAGCAGCGGAGGTGGTGTGGCCATCATCTGGCTTCAAGCCAAGGGACTGCCAGGCAAAAGCCATCTATTGACGAACGTCAAGAGAAAATGTAGTTATTTCAGGAGTAACTCATTTATAAACCCTTTTAATAACTATTTTTTTTTTCTTTTTCTTCCTCTCATCTTCCTCCTTTCAAAATCAGAATGATTTTGAAAGAGGTAAACACATGCGTGTGTGGTATTTCATCAGGAGGTGGAAGCGTTCCTCTCACAAGTTCAAAAGTTCGAACCTTGCTCGCACAAGTTCAAAAGTTCGCATGTCGTGAAACTGGTTAACAATTTCCGGTTCTACGCCTATTGGCTGCAACGGTCATTAACGTCGAGAGCGACGGCCTCATTTTGTATCAATACGTTGAGGAAGAAAAAAAATAATATCTCGACCACCTCCCTCAGGGGTTTAGGATAACTCTAAGATGTGGAACTGATTTTCTATGAGATCTAAGAAAAAAAGAAACCAATATAATTAAGGCCAAGCACAGGGTACGATTATACACTCCCAGTAATGGCCATTTTAAGAGCAGGTGGTCGGTACTTACCGGGCCCGTCCGTGTCCACGGCCGTAGCTGTCCTGAGGGCCGTGTGCACCACGGACCCCACTCCACCTCACGGACAGACTTCAACACGACTTGTTACGGTTCATATTAATAGTATGAAAAGACATTGAGTTATTCGTCTTGAAACTTTCACTGGATGTATGAAGTTTATCATATATTCCCAACATATTCCTCATACACGATATATCGCGTGTCAAATCCATGATCAACTTCTGGTTCAAGAATATATTTCCGTGGAAGCGTCAGTTGGAAATAATCAGAAATTTATGGGTAAACGTATTGGCGACTGGGTATGCCATTGTCTCAATATATATATATATATATATATATATATATATATATATATATATATATATATATATATATATATTTTTTTTTTTTTTTTATTATACTTTGTCGCTGTCTCCCGCGTTTGCGAGGTAGCGCAAGGAAACAGACGAAAGAAATGCCCCCCCCCCCATACACATGTATATACATACGTCCACACACGCAAATATACATACCTACGCAGCTTTCCATGGTTTACCCCAGACGCTTCACATGCCTTGCTTCAATCCACTGACAGCACGTCAACCCCGGTATACCACATCGCTCCAATTCACTCTATTCCTTGCCCTCCTTTCACCCTCCTGCATGTTCAGGCCCCGATCACACAAAATCTTTTTCACTCCATCTTTCCACCTCCAATTTGGTCTCCCTCTTCTCCTTGTTCCCTCCACCTCCGACACATATATCCTCTTGGTCAATCTTTCCTCACTCATCCTCTCCATGTGCCCAAACCACTTCAAAACACCCTCTTCTGCTCTCTCAACCACGCTCTTTTTATTTCCACACATCTCTCTTACCCTTACGTTACTCACTCGATCAAACCACCTCACACCACACATTGTCCTCAAACATCTCATTTCCAGCACATCCATCCTCCTGCGCACAACTCTATCCATAGCCCACGCCTCGCAACCATACAACATTGTTGGAACCACTATTCCTTCAAACATACCCATTTTTGCTTTCCGAGAAAATGTTCTCGACTTCCACACATTCTTCAAGGCCCCCAGGATTTTCGCCCCCTCCCCCACCCTATGATCCACTTCCGCTTCCATGGTTCCATCCGCTGCCAGATCCACTCCCAGATATCTAAAACACTTCACTTCCTCCAGTTTTTCTCCATTCAAACTCACCTCCCAATTGACTTGACCCTCAACCCTACTGCACCTAATAACCTTGCTCTTATTCACATTTACTCTTAACTTTCTTCTTCCACACACTTTTCCAAACTCAGTCACCAGCTTCTGCAGTTTCTCACATGAATCAGCCACCAGCGCTGTATCATCAGCGAACAACAACTGACTCACTTCCCAAGCTCTCTCATCCCCAACAGACTTCATACTTGCCCCTCTTTCCAAAACTCTTGCATTTACCTCCCTAACAATCCCATCCATAAACAAATTAAACAACCATGGAGACATCACACACCCCTGCCGCAAACCTACATATATATATTTTTTTTTTTTTTTTTTTTTTTCATACTATTCGCCATTTCCCGCATTAGCGAGGTAGCGCTAAGAACAGAGGACTGGGCCTTTGAGGGAATATCCTCACCTGGCCCCCTTCTCTGTTCCTTCTTTTGGAAAAAAAAAAAAAAAAAAAAAACGAGAGGGGAGGATTTCCAGCCCCCCGCTCCCTTCCCTTTTAGTCGCCTTCTACGACACGCAGGGAATACGTGGGAAGTATTCTTTCTCCCCTATCCCCAGGGATATATATATATATATATATATATATATATATATATATATATATATATATATATATATATATATATATATATATATATATATATATCATAAGAATACGTAAGATATACATATCAAATTCAAAATAAAGAGAAACAAATCCTGAAGAAATGCGACATAAATATCTATGATATTTGTAGAAAACGTAGAACAAAAAACGGATCCCAAAACGGCCTTCAAACATTGGCTCCCACAAATCCGGATCGCCAGTCATGTCCTCTAGCCTCATCCTCCCTTGAACGTCTCCCGTGTAAAACTTTAACGTGAAACCGATAGCGGGGGTTGGTACTTAAGAAGATTAGGGACCAGCTGAGTTCCAGCCAGCTTCCTGCTTTGCATGTCCCGCGTGCTGGACTACCACCCACCCCCTCCTCACTCACCCGACAGGATGGAAACAACGGGGATATTGTATGTATACACGACACACGTCGGCCGCGCGCTTCCCCACAACCCCAACCACTCAAACCTGGCCACCTCTCTCGCACAGAAAACACTGCCTCGGGAAGTCTTTCTAAAAAAAAAAACCACGGGGGAAGGATATCTGAATTTAAACCCTCCCCCCCCCACCCCCAACTTTCTCTCCTCATTTTCGATCCATGTAATCTGACGGTTCTGTATGGGGGACCAGATGCCATTCTCCTTCAGGTTGAGAGATGAGTTATCAATATTAAATGGCGCAAATGCTCATTCTAGGAAAAGGGGGGACCGATAGAATAGGAAAGGGAATAGATGAGGGTAATCCAACGGGACAAACTTCACAGGCTCGGCGAGACGATATATAAACTATGGAAAGGTCTGTGGGGCCTGGATGTGGAAAGGGAGCTGTGGTTTCGGTACATTACACATGACTGTTAGAGACTTGAGTGTGAACGGATGTGGCCTTTGTTGTCTTTTCCTGACGCTACCTCGCTGGAGGGGGAGAGGGAGGGGAGATGTTATTTCATGTGTGGCGGGGTGGCGACGAGAATGAATGAAGGCAGCAAGTATGAAAATGTACATGTGTATATATGTATATGTCTGTGTATGTATATGTATGTATACGTTGAATTGTATATGTATGTATATGTGCGTGTGTGGTCGTTTACGTATATACATTTGTATGTGGGTGGGTTGGGCCATTCCTCATCTATTTCCTTGCGCTACCTCGCTAACGCGGTAGACGGCGATTAAGTATAAATAATATCAAGCATTAATGATATCAAACACATTCGCCATTTCCTGTGTTAGCGAAGTAGCGGTAAGAACAGAGGACTGAGCCTTAGAAAATCCTCACTTCGCCCCCTTCTCTGTTCCTTCTTTTGTAAAATTAAGAACTGGAGGGGAGGATTTCCAGCCAGCTCCCTCCCCTTTTAGTCGCCTTCTACGACACGCAAGGGAATACGTGGGAAGTATATTCTTCCTCCACTACCTGACTAAAACGTGTGGCTGGTGATTGGAACAGACTGCAGAAGGTTACTGCGACAGCCGACGGTGACCGATGCGTTCTGAAAAGCAAGCTGACGGCGGAGGGTGGGATGAGCGACGGTGCCCCACCACTAGTGCAGAGCGCCCTCACCTACCTACCTACCCCGCCACTGTATGAATACGTGACCCCCCTCCCCCACTGTATAAATACGTGACTGCATACATTCACATCTTGTATAAACGTACACAGGTGTGAGGACGTGATGTATAAACGTATACACAGGTGTGAGGACGTGATGTATAAACGTACACAGGTGTGAGGACGTGATGTATAAACGTATACACAGGTGTGAGGACGTGATGTATAAACGTACACAGGTGTGAGGACGTGATGTATAAACGTACACAGGTGTGAGGACGTGAAGTATAAACGCACACAGGTGTGAGGACGTGCATCTAAGGGACGGCCATTAAAGCAGCGACCGGAGGGGGAGGGGTAGCATACCCCCCCAGCTGCTCCAACTTCCGTGAACAGCGGGGAATTTGCAGGTAATTTCCGCATTAAACATGGTTGGCCTGAGCGGCCTTCCTCCCCTTCCCTCCGTCCCCAAGCGCGGCGACGCACCGCCAAACTTGTATAATAACTGTAAGTCGCCTCACTTTAAACGCTCTCTCTCATGCCTACTGTCCTCTATGTGTGTGTGTGTGTGTGTGTGTGTGTGTTACGGGGGAAGAGAGTTTTATCTTGTTCACTATATATATATATATATATATATATATATATATATATATATATATATATATATATATATATATATATATATATATATCAGTTGTCCACTGGTTCTTCACCGTGTTACTGTCAATGTTAACAAGATGTTCTGTTCATGTGGACGACTTAACCTTGCTCTGTATTACACCAACGTTGTTACCTGTGTTACCGTCCGTAGCACGTATCATGTGAGCATGTATCACGTATCATGCATCATGTATAGGATGTATCATGGATCATGTATCATATATAGGATGTATCATGTATCACGTACCGTGGATCATGTATAGGATGTATCATGGATCATGTATAGGATGCATCACGTATCACGTCTCATGTATAGGATGTATCATGTATCACGTCTCATGTATAGGATGTATCATGTATCACGCATCATGCATAGAATGTATCATGTACCACGCATCATGCACAGGATGTATCATGTATCACGTATCATGGACCATGTATCACGTAAGCATGTATCACGTATCATGCGTCAGGTAACCAAGTATTATGTATCATGTATCCATGTATTATGTATCACATATCATGTATTACGTAAGCATGTATCATGTATCACATGTATCACGTAAGCATGTATCATGTGTAGGATGTATCCTACACTTCATTTCTCTGACGGGAGGAGAACCCACCACCATGTCCCCTGAGCCCACTTGACACCCTCACACGTCCATGTACTGTACCCACTGCACGCTGTATGCCTGCCTGCCTCCACCTACTCCTTAGCCACGGGACACTTCACCCACACTAGCACTGAAATGCCTGTCTAAAAAAAAAAAAAGTTTTTGAGACTTATAAAAGAAAAAAAAAATCTTTATTTGCCCCGTCTCCTACCCTTTTATACATATGTATGTCCTATGTATGTACTCGCACGCACGCGCGCGCGCGCGTGTGTGTGTGTGTTTGTATGCAAACACACACACCCACACACCAGCCTGAGGGAAGGATGAGCACCTGAGATGGGTGTAGGCCGACTGCAACGCCTACGATTTCTGTTCCTGGAAAATGGGAAACGGACACACTCACCTGTTTCTGTTACCGAAGAATTCAGAGAGAGAGAGAGAGAGAGAGAGAGAGAGAGAGAGAGAGAGAGAGAGAGAGAGAGAGAGAAACCACCCTTTCCCCGGACATGTCAACAGAGAGATCCACCCTTCCTTCGCTCCCCTACCCCTCGCATCTCCCCTCCTATACCTGTGTGTGGGAGAGAGGACACAGGACTCTGGGTGTCACCCAAGCTGAGGCGAACATAAGGACAGAGACCAAGAAGAGGTGAGGAGGAGTGGCGAGCACCCACCTTGTATAAATGATGGGGGAGGGAGGTGGTAAAGTGTGTGTTTAGAGCACTCAAATATACATCTGAGTGCGGGCTTACCGCCACTACCTGCAGTCCAGGAGGCGGAGGGTCTGTTTTTTTTTTTTTTAGGGGGGGAAGAAAGTTCTTTAAATACTTCTAACTTCCTCGTGCATGACGGTACGACGCTTGAGTGCTGAGGTACGACGCTTGAGTGTTGAGACACGACGCTTGAGTGCTGAGGTACGACGCTTGAGTGCTGAGGTACGACGCTTGAGTGCTGAGGTACGACGCTTGAGTGTTGAGGTACGACGCTTGAGTGCTGAGGTACGACGCTTGAGTGTTGAGGTACGACGCTTGAGTGCTGAGGTACGACGCTTGAGTGTTGAGGTACGACGCTTGAGTGCTGAGGTACGACGCTTGAGTGCTGAGGTACGACGCTTGAGTGCTGAGGTACGACGCTTGAGTGTTGAGGTACGACGCTTGAGTGTTGAGGTACGACGCTTGAGTGCTGAGGTACGACGCTTGAGTGCTGAGGTACGACGCTTGAGTACTAAGGTACGACGCTTGAGTGCTGAGGTACGACGCTTGAGTGGTGAGGTACGACGCTTGAGTGCTGAGGTACGACGCTTGAGTGTTGAGGTACGACGCTTGAGTGCTGAGGTACGACGCTTGAAAGTTGAGGTACGACGCTTGAGTGTTGAGGTACGACGCTTGAGTGTTGAGGTACGACGCTTGAGTGCTGAGGTACGACGCTTGAGTGCTGAGGTACGACGCTTGAGTGTTGAGGTACGACGCTTGAGTGTTGAGGTACGACGCTTGAGTGTTGAGGTACGACGCTTGAGTGTTGAGGTACGACGCTTGAGTACTAAGGTACGACTCTTGATTACTGTCTTTGAGTACGACTACATGACCCTTGAACACTATAATGCGGCGCTCAAGTACGACGGGACGACCCTTGGCCACTATGACCGACAGTACGACCCCTTGTGTACGACGAGATGACCCCTAGATCACGACAGCAGGACCCGCTGACATGATGGACTGGTGTTTGACCTGACCTGAGAGGGGTCAGGTCAAAGGCAAGAGGGGAAATAGTGCATCGCACTGAAGAAAAAAAAGTGTGTGTGTATGTGTGTGTGTGTGTGTGTGTGTGTGTGTGTGTGTACATATCACGTTGACATTCTGTTACAAAGTACAGCAATCTTTTCTGAATTCGTACATAAGAAAAATAGAAGTTTTACAAACGATTCTTTACACAATTTATCGATATATCTCCACCGATTCAACATTAAGCCTAACCAAACCAATCCGAACGTATTAGTTAGAACAAAAGCATTCCAGAAAAAAAAGAAAAAGAAAATAGAAATAGTCAGCAAATCAGAATGCTAAAAGAAAACGCGATACGCCGCGCCTGAATCCAGATTCTTCGCTGGCAATTTCATTGAAGCCAAACCGTACCTCTGTGTGCTTGTGCTTGCTTGCTTGCTGAATATGCAAGCACTAGGAATTGCAGATGTAATGCCCAGCAGTGACTGCCCGCCCGGATGTATTAAACAGGGAGAGAGAGAGAGAGAGATATGACCTGCGTGCAGCACCGTGCTAATCCCATGCAAGCCCAGACTCATGCAAACTGTGAAATACTCTTCCTCCCTCCCGGGAATCAGGAGCAGGACCTCCACGTTGCTCTGCGTCCGTGTCCGCCACCTGGGTGAGTGAGTGAGTTGAGTGGCGGTGGAGAACCACCATGTTCAACAGTCGCCTCAGACCCCAAGCATGTGTGTGTGGGGGTAGGACGACTGGCTGGTACCAGCGCTGGACGATGAGGTCTTTCCCTACTACTCGAGCCAGTGTTGGACGACAGCTCCCTCCCCCTTTACTACTTCAAGTGGTCATCTCGCACTATAGCATCGACAGCGTCCAGGGGGGAGGGGGGGGGAATGACAGCCAAACCACGGCCGTAGTAATGCACCTCTGTCTGCCTTCTCTAACCCTGTCCTACCCCTCTACTGTCTCACTAGGCCTCAGTCCCCCTCCAGGTTGTTCAGTCCACCAACCTTGTCCCACCCCCTTTCTGTCTCACTAGGTCCCAGTCCCCTCCAGGATGCTCAATCCACCAAGCTTCCAGCCTTGTCCCACCCACTTTCTGTCTCACTAGGTCCCAGTCCCCTCCAGGTTGTTCAATCCACCAACCTTGTCCCACCCCCCTACTGTCTCACTAGGTCCCAGTCCCCTCCAGGTTGCTCAGTCCACCAACCTTGTCCCACCCCCCTACTGTCTCACTAGGTCCCAGTCCCCTCCAGGTTGTTCAGTCCACCAAGCTTGTCCCACCCTCTACTCTCTCACTAGGACGATCAACTAAGCTGGAAGGAACACGTCTGCACCATCATCATCATATCCTCCAGCGATCGTCTCAACATTCTACGTCCAACTCAAGACACTTGGCCTCCCCTCCGCCTGGACTCAAGACCATCGACACAACTTTCACTCTTTCCAAACTCCTCCCTACCTCCCCACCCTGGTCTTCCTCCATGATAGCCACACAACAGGAACCACTAACAGCAAATGTGCGGAAAAGAGGCATACGAGATTATTCTCTGTCCTCTTACACCACCTGCCAGAGGGTGATCAACACACTGCTCCTCGCGACTCAAGCCAATCCTAACCTACAGTGAACAGACGTTTAAAAAATCATATACAAGTATTCAAAATGATCAAAGGCTTTGATCATGTCGATCTATGAGGTTACCTAAGACTTGATTCGTCTGATTTGACTCGTAGTTACATTGGATACAAACTCGTGGGCAAACGATTCACTTCGAATGAGGCGAAGTGCTTGTTCTTCAACAGGATTGTTAACACAAGGGACGATTTGCCAGTTAGAGGGGTTGAAAGTAGTACTATAGATACGTTTCAGAATATAATTGATGAATACTTCGCTTCAGGTACATGACTTCCGTCATCCGCGCCTCCATAGTTAAAATGACAATGTGTTGGTTATTCTTTCCGGATTATCTGTAAGCCTTCTAACTTTGACCACAGTGATCTGTGGGTACTTGATATCTTCCACTATCAAAAAAAAAAAAAACCCTCGATAGCACGCAGTGATCAGCAGCTGTCTGAATGCCTTTGTTATACCTTTAACTTACCCGACAGTTTCGGGAAGATGTGACCACACCGTCACCTCCTGCCTCTAGAGATCCCTCATCCCTGGGTTGCAGTTCAGCACCACAAACCCCATCCACCCGGGCTGGTGGTACACACCGCTGCTAGACCACAGCCCCCCCATCCTGACCACTGTGATCATCATAAAGATCAGTAGACCACCACACTGGATTTTTTTTCGAAGACCGTATTGAGCTCCAACCATACATTTTTTTTTCTTCTTTTTTTCGGGCACTGTCTATAACATGTGCATTTTTTCCACGTTATCAGCCTGAATTTAGTTGATTCAATTAACCATTAATTATTCTGCACACACACACACACACACACACACACACACACACACACACACGTACCTTTAACAACCACTAACATCACCAAAATCTAATAACCTCGTATTTTTCCACTGGAGAAAGGTCCACCCATCACAACAGGGAGAGGAGAAGGGGGAAGGTGGACCTGGGGGGGGGCATCGCAACCTCAATAAAAAATTCATCAGGGCTCAAAATCCAATCCAGACAGGTGTCAGGGGAGCCCATATGAACCTGTCCTCTGAATTATTTGTCGTGGGGAAAGGGGAAGGGGGTAGGGTGTGGGTGTGGTGGGTGGATGGATGGGTAGGGTGGTTGGGGGAGGGATAGGAGGAGAACACGTGACTACTGACGTCAGGGCTGAGCTAGCCCTCTCATTGGCCAGTGGCCCCCTTACCACGTTTCCGTAAGGCGAATACACGCTCTCTCGATGCCCGACAACATATCTGGGGTTACATCATCATCTCTCCCTCTGCCGGAATAATGGTATTCATTAACTCGCTTTTAACGTCGTCCGTCCCCCCCACGTTCCACACCCAGCTTGGCCATAGGATCATAGCCTTTCAATAGGGTCTGCCCACAGCCTCTCCCAGAAACTCCGACCTCGTCCATTATATTTTCTCTGATTAGGTGCACTAAGTACAACGCCGCAATGGTTGGTCTAAAGTGTTCTAAAGTGGAACTCTTGCCACAGATTGGATACAGTGTCGACTACCATGTCCCTTTCACTGTCGACTATCCACTCCCTCTCACATACACACACAAACACACACACACACACATTCCTGCCACTTAGTTCCTAAGAGACAGCACTCGTATCGAAGCCTTCTCTCACAATGTCCAATCCTGATCATCTTGTATTTATTCGCACTAAATCTCATCAATTATGTGTAAGACCAAGTCATGAGTTTCGCCGAGGCCCCCTATCAAAGTTTAGGCTATCCTCCTTGTTTTCTTTACCTCCTTCTTGTCCTTTGGATCATCCATAACTATATTCACACAGAGGGCTAACCCTTCTGGCAAGTCATTTACAAAGATCAAGAAGAGCAATGGCTTCAGGACTGAGCCCTGCGGCACGCCACAGGCGACCCAACGCATTTCGAGAAGGCCCCTTTGACACGCGCTCTTCACTCCCTCTCAATTATAAGTAATGTCCATCTATTATGGACTTCTTGGTCCTGGTCCTCATCCCTTTCTGGTGATCAAGCTTCTTCACCAGCTTCCAATGTGGCAGTGTCAAATGCTCTCTGGCAGTCCAGATACGCACAGTCCAACCCAACCTTCTCTTTTGTCTAAGACGGGGCTCAATCTTTCGTACAGGTCAATGAGAAATGCTATGCTTCATCTCCTTCCCCTGAATCTGTGTTGCTACTCGCTAAGTTGTTCCTCCTTTGCAAGTAGTCATCCACTTGCTTACTGATTAGTTTACAGACAAAACGTGTCACACAGACCAGTTCCGTCTCCTGCCTAAGAGATAAATATGACATTTATCCCTTGCCACTTTACCCCTCCTCCAGCGACATCCTAAACATTTCATAAGTGACCTTCCAAAATTATCTGCAGCTTTAGAAAAAAATTCTCCCCTAAGCTCTATCATCATCCATGACACTGCAACAGTGTCACGTTTACGAGAATATGTAGCTCAGAAGACTATCGTGGATCTATAGATTCATGAAACATCTGTCTATCTCAGCTCTATGAATTCTACCGGGACTCGACCACTCCGTGAAGCCTAAGGACATCATACCCCAGCTCTGTGTGGACGACAGAGCCATCACGACGACCTCTGACAGCAACACTGTTGGCCTAGGGGCTTCCTTCACCCATCACGACGACCTCTGACAGCCTCACTGTTGGCCCAGGGCTTCCCTCAGCCATCACGACGACCTCTGACAGCAACACTGTTGGCCCAGGGGCTTCCTTCAGCCATCACGACGACCTCAGACAGCAACACTGTTGGCCCAGGGGCTTCCTTCAGCCATCACGACGACCTCAGACAGCAACACTGTTGGCCCAGGGCTTCCCTCAGCCATCACGACGACCTCTGACAGCAACACTGTGGGCCCAGGGGCTTCCCTCAGCCATCACGACGACCTCTGACAGCAACACTGTGGGCCCAGGGCTTCCCTCAGCCATCACGACGACCTCTGACAGCCTCACTGTTGGCCCAGGGGCTTCCTTCTTGAACACAGCGCAACACCAAGACTCGGTGGACTCGCATTTCGGCTCTAGTACCACAGCGGTCTTACATAGTAGTACACCACGGGCTCTGTGGCCCTTCCATCGCGACAGCCACAGCTCTGCGGGCACGTACCATCATTCCATCCCCCCCCCCCCCCACACACACACACACATCCCTCCCTGGGAGCCCTAATCAGCCTCCTAGTGGCTCAGGCCCTGGGAGCCCTAATCAGCCTCCCAGTGGCTCAGAACTTACTTCCCGCCCGCCACCTTCGTCCCAACGCCAAAGGAGACCAAAAAGCTTTTTTTTCCCGCCTTTCACGCGAGGGATATCTATGTCCACCCCCCCCCTCCCTGACCTGACGACCCCTACCTGCTGGCGTCCTGTTCCTTAACACCAGAGGCCATGGCTGAGCTCTCTCTCTCTCTCTCTCTCTCTCTCTCTCTCTCTCTCTCTCTCTCTCTCTCTCTCTCTCTCTCTCTCTGTATCCTCGCGAGACAAACTGGTTTCACTTACTCATTCTCACGAAAGCAAACTTGTTTATGTGTTTCACCTCCGCTTACTAAAACTTTCTTCAAACTATTAAACTTCGGGACATATGGCGGATGGCGGGAAGTGGGGGGGGGGGGGGTAGAGATTTTCCCCAGGCAGTCTCCCCTGATAACGGCAGAATTTAGGGGAAATTACCAGAAAGGAGAAGGGGATATATTTTCTGAGGAGGCTAAGCTCTCACGGAGGAAGAGCGATGTGTGTGTGTGTGTGTGTGTGTGTGTGTGTGTGTGTGTGTGTGTCATTTCCTATCTGTACTTAAGGGAAGGGGAGTGGGTGGGGGGGTGGGGGGTCTACAGTCGTGGGGGGGGGGCATCTCTTGGAATTTCACCCATCACAAAACTTTTTAAACTTGTGTATCCAGCCAGCATTCATGGTCCCATTAAATCAATGTATTCCATTCATCCGACACGCTCACACCACTTCCCTAACACCTGCTCTAACCAGTATTTTGATTAATGTCATTTTATGTTCCCTGGCTGTTCTATTCCTACGTTCCCCTGGCTGTTCTATCCTACGTTCCCCTGGCTGTTCTATCCTATGTTCCCCTGGCTGTTCTATCCTATGTTCCCCTGGCTGTTCTATCCTATGTTCCCCTGGCTGTTCTATTCCTATGTTCCCCTTGGCTGTTCTATCCTATGTTCCCCTGGCTGTTCTATTCCTACGTTCCCCTGGCTGTTCTATCCTACGTTCCCCTGGCTGTTCTATTCCTATGTTCCCCTGGCTGTTCTATTCCTATGTTCCCCTGGCTGTTCTATTCCTACGTTCCCCTGGCTGTTCTATTCCTACGTTCCCCTGGCTGTTCTATTCCTATGTTCCCCTGGCTGTTCTATTCCTACGTTCTCCTTGGCTGTTCTATTCCTATGTTCCCCTGGCTGTTCTATCCCTACGTTCCCCTGGCTGTTCTATTCCTATGTTCCCCTGGCTGTTCTATTCCTACGTTCTCCTTGGCTGTTCTATTCCTATGTTCCCCTGGCTGTTCTATTCCTATGTTCCCCTGGCTGTTCTATCCCTACGTTCCCCTGGCTGTTCTATTCCTATGTCCCCCTGGCTGTTCTATTCCTATCTTCCCCTGGCTGTTCTATTCCTATGTCCCCCTGGCTGTTCTATCCCTAAGTTCTCCTTGGCTGTTCTATTCCTATGTTCCCCTGGCTGTTCTATCCCTACGTTCCCCTGGCTGTTCTATTCCTATGTTCCCCTGGCTGTTCTATTCCTACGTTCTCCTTGGCTGTTCTATTCCTATGTTCCCCTGGCTGTTCTATTCCTATGTCCCCCTGGCTGTTCTATCCCTAAGTTCTCCTTGGCTGTTCTATTCCTATGTTCCCCTGGCTGTTCTATTCCTATGTCCCCCTAGCTCCTCTATCCCTATACTCCTCTGGCTGTCCTATCCCCACATCTTTCGAATCAGTGTTCATTTCCGACGTCGTCAAACCGAGTTAAAACTTGAAGGTTATGATGGAGTCACTCCTTAAGTCTTCTCTCTCTCTCTCTCTCTCTCTCTCTCTCTCTCTCTCTCTCTCTCTCTCTCCACAATAGACCGTGTCAGACGCGTCTCAAGGTTTTTTATTTATTTTTTTTTTTTGGGGGGGGAGACTGGGGGGAGAGGGGGAGGCGAATTTGCTCTTGTGTAATGTCATCATCATTCGTGGGCTGGACCACGCACGCACGCACGCACGCACGCACCAGCCCCCCCCCCCATCCCCAACCCCCCCGCTACTCCCCTTATCTCTGTAGCCCCTTCCCTCCCAGCCCGCTCCCTCTCCCTACCTCCTCCTTCCCTCTCCAGCAGACGCTGCTCTTTCATCATTTTCCTTCTTCAGACCCTCGCGAGGGGTTGGAGAGGGGAGTTGGGGGGTGAGGGAGGGGGCGGGGCGGTCGTGGTGGACGCTAGGGGAATTTCCAGTTAGGGGGTGTTAGAAGGACACAGAAAAATGTCGAATGAAAAGGGGTCGTCGAATGGTCGTGTTTTATTTGGCCGATACCAGTTACGTTTTCAAGGTCTACTTGAAAATAGTTTCACTGTGTATGCAAAGACGTCTCCCGTGACACACACACACACACTCCCGGGGGAACACAGGTGGGATGGAGGAGAGGTCGTGACCTGGGGAGGATCATGACGTTGTGAGTCAGGCGTGGGTAAGGTGAGTAGGAGGTCATGAGGAGACCACAGTCAAACATCAACTGCCGACCGTTGGCTGGCTGGCTAGCTGGCAGCCTGCCTGCCTGACGACCACTCTACCTGGCTCATACACCACCAGCACCTGACGAGGCTGGCCACCACCACCTGCACCACCACCTGACGGGGTCAGGCCACCACCACCTGCACCACAACCAGACGGGGGCAGGCCACCACCACCTGCATCACCACCAGACGGGGGCAGGGTTGTGCGATGGCACCATGTTTATCTTGTCTAGAGATGTGGTGGTGAGCCAAGTGAATGCAAGACCAAACGTGTAGAATAATTGTAGAGAAATACTGTAAGGTCCTGCTTCGCTTTTACGTATATATATATATATATATATATATATATATATATATATATATATATATATATATATATATATATATATATATATATATATATTGGTTTCCCATTTTAGAAAGTTAAAAAAAAAGTACAAGGAGGGGAGGATTTCTGGCCCCCCGCCAGAAGAGGATGTGTGGATCAGGTGTTTGCTTTGAAGAATGTATGTGAGAAATACTTAGAAAAGCAAATGGATTTGTATGTAGCATTCATGGATCTGGAGAAGGCATATGATAAGAGTTGATAGAGATGCTCTGTGGAAGGTATTAAGAATATATGGTGTGGGAGGAAAGTTGTTAGAAGCAGTGAAAAGTTTTTATCGAGGATGTAAGGCTTGTGTACGTGTAGGAAGAGAGGAAAGTGATTGGTTCTCAGTGAATGTAGGTTTGCGGCAGGGGTGTGTGATGTCTCCATGGTTGTTTAATTTGTTTATGGATGGGGTTGTTAGGGAGGTGAATGCAAGAGTTTTGGAAAGAGGGGCAAGTATGAAGTCTGTTGGGGATGAGAGAGCTTGGGAAGTGAGTCAGTTGTTGTTCGCTGGTGGCTGATTCATGTGAGAAACTGCAGAAGCTGGTGACTGAGTTTGGTAAAGTGTGTGAAAGAAGAAAGTTAAGAGTAAATGTGAATAAGAGCAAGGTTATTAGGTACAGTAGGGTTGAGGGTCAAGTCAATTGGGAGGTGAGTTTGAATGGAGAAAAACTGGAGGAAGTAAAGTGTTTTAGATATCTGGGAGTGGATCTGGCAGCGGATGGAACCATGGAAGCGGAAGTGGATCATAGGATGGGGGAGGGGGCGAAAATTCTGGGAGCCTTGAAGAATGTGTGGAAGTCGAGAACATTATCTCGGAAAGCAAAAATGGGTATGTTTGAAGGAATAGTGGTTCCAAAAATGTTGTATGGTTGCGAGGCGTGGGCTATGGATAGAGTGGTGCGCAGGAGGATGGATGTGCTGGAAATGAGATGTTTGAGGACAATGTGTGGTGTGAGGTGGTTTGATCGTGTAAGTAACGTAAGGGTAAGAGAGATGTGTGGAAATAAAAAGAGCGTGGTTGAGAGAGCAGAAGAGGGTGTTTTGAAATGGTTTGGGCACATGGAGAGAATGAGTGAGGAAAGACCAAGAGGATATATGTGTCGGAGGTGGAGGGAACGAGGAGAAGAGGGAGACCAAATTGGAGGTGGAAGGAGGGAGTGAAAAAGATTTTGTGTGATCGGGGCCTGAACATGCAGGAGGGTGAAAGGAGGGCAATGAATAGAGTGAATTGGAGCGATGTGGTATACCGGGGTTGACGTGCTGTCAGTGGATTGAATCAGGGCATGTGAAGCGTCTGGGGTAAACCATGGAAAGCTGTGTAGGTATGTATATTTGCGTGTGTGGACGTATGTATATACATGTGTATGGGGGTGGGTTGGGCCATTTCTTTCGTCTGTTTCCTTGCGCTACCTCGCAAACGCGGGAGACAGCGACAAAGCAAAAAAAAAAAAAAAAAAATGTGTATTGGAAGGGATCACAATTTTGCGCGTGATCAAGATATTCCTATGAGTCCACGGGGAAAATGAAACACGATAAGTTCCCAAGTGCACTTTCGTGTAATACTCACATCATCAGGGGAGACACAAGAGAGAAATATAACAGTCAGTTGATATACATCGAAGAGACGAAGCTAGGACGCCATTTGCTAAACATGTGTTTATAAATATATATATATATATATATATATATATATATATATATATATATTTATATATATATATATATATATATATATATATATATATATATATATATATATATATATATATATATGATTACGTGGCACATCAAGTTACCAACTTGAGGGCCGTCAGCTGCGTCAGGGGAAATT